>NW_024884253.1:52265420-52276885 GCF_019232065.1 Centrocercus urophasianus
GAAAGAAAGAAAGAAAGAAAGAAAGAAGGAAAGAAGGAAAGAAAGAAGGAAGGAAGGAAGGAAGGAAGGAAGGAAGGAAGGAAGGAAGGAAGGAAGGAAGGAAGGAAGGAAGGAAGGAAGGAAGGAAGGAAGAAAAAGGAAAAAACAGTGTTCAATAAATTTAACATTGGTAAATAAAGGAAATATATCTACAAAAGATTGAAGCCAGTTATTTGGCTGTTTTTATATAAAATGTCTGAATTATGTTGACAATATCACAAAGCTCCTGAATAGCTAATGGCTGATACAAGCCTGCAGGAGCCCATAATGTTGCCGTAATATCTTATAACATTAAGAACATCATGGAGATAAATGAGACTAATGTAGTCTGAAAATGTTCTTCTCCCTTGATTTTAAAAAGAAGTTAACAATAAAAATAAATATTGCACACTTACTATTTATATCTAGAATCTTGCTTGGAATTTATATGTATTTTTATACACAAGTTAGTGAGCTAAATATTACAATAAAATATTTGTGACTATTTCAAAGCTAAAATGTAATTAGCCAAGGTGGAAAGCACCATTTTCTGTTGCTATCTGACCACAGCTATTACTTTAAGCAAAATCATAAAAATGACATGGTATGGCAGAAGTAATGAAGTGTGCATGGAAAATCAGCCTCAATGACATGCAAAATGAGACACTTCATGACAGCCTGTGCTTGTAAATTAAGTGCTGCCAAAATATTGCTCTATGTGTAATCTCACAAAGCAACAGAAGCCTTATTTTATGTAGTTTGGGACTGGAACATTTATTAAAATGCAATACTTATTATTAAGTATAGCAATTTTTTTTCTGTATTTGTTATAAATAACTCAGTGTTTCACAGACTTATTTATGACACTGCAATTTTACATTTTTATTTATTTCCAAGCCACTAATTATGACTTAAAGTCTGTCAGAATGCTGCATAAATGCAGTTAGAAACTAACCAGTAAGCTATAGATTATTTATATTTTGTCCCTTAAAATACAATTATGGATATAATATCAACATGTCACAAGATTTATATTTATTTTCAAAATCTCATTGCATTGTGCTTAATTAGGAAAAGTAGAAGGAAGAAAAATAATTAGGGAAGCATAAAATACAGAAGTAGAAGTTGGTGATTTTCACATTTTCAGGAAAGTAGCTCTGAGCATAGCATCACAGGAGGGGACAAAGCTGGAAATTGCCACTAGAGATTGTCTTGTTCAAACCCTCGTGGCTCAGAGTAGGGTCAGCTATTGCAGGTGCTCAGGGTCAAGTCTAGTCAGGCTTCGAAAGTCTCCTAGAATGGAGAATGCACATTTTTGGGTAGCATGCTCCTGTGTTAGACCACCTTTACAGTGAAAAAGCTTTGTTCCTATGATTAAGCAGAATTTCCCATATTTCATTTTGTGCTCACCTCTTTTCTTGGCAGTGGTTAACACCAAGATGATTCTGCCTTCTTGTAAATTCGAGTGATGCCATGCCTATTTTCATACTTATATTTCTTGTATTTCAGTGAGTGAATATAAACTGGAACATGAAGTAAGATTATGAAAACAGAGAGACAAAATTGTATTTTAATTATTCAAATTAAAAGAGAGTCATATTACTTGAAGATTTCCAGTTTTTCGTTTCCTCAGTAGCATTTTGTTTCCTCTCAACATATTTGAAAGAGGGAGCAGATAAGGATGAAGTAATGCTTACATGCTTATTCCATTAATTACTGTTGCATATTGCATTACATAGGAAGGTAAGAGCCTTCATACTACCTGACATTTCACTGTAAATAATTTCCACTGGATACACAAAGTGCTATTGTGTATGTTGTATATGTGTTTGTGCAATCATATGCACAGGAGCATCACACTCAAGATTCTTGGTTTTGTTCTTGCAAGAGTATAAACTCATTGAGCCAAACTGAAATCTAAGAAAGCAAGTAATGGGACAAACAGCATTGAGAAGGTTGCTATTCCTGAAGAAGTTTATATTTGGATTACACACCATTCTGAAGAAGGAAGACAAGAAAATGGTGTAATGTGTATAAGGAAAGGGTCAGCAATGGAGATCCAAACTGGCAAAACCAGATGAATCCAATCAGTATGACAGGGATGTATTAGGACAATATAGTCCTGACAGTTCAGCTATAGAGAAAGGAATTGTGTACTGGTTTATTGACATGTCCCTAAAATCAACTCAGCTTACTGGAAGCCAGAAGAAAAGAGATAAATGAAGGATATGTCATGAAGATAGCAGCAAGGCAGTTTGCTTTCCTGAATAGAAAAGATATTACAGTTTACCATATTCTTCTTCCTATGCCTGAGCCAGACTGTATATCTAGCTTCACTACTAGATTGAACTATGCAAAGGCTCTCCCATGGTCAAGCGATATACTTAAATTACAGACTGTTCTCAGAAATAAACTCAAAGCAGAGGTTTATGTTTTTAGTTCCAAATACACAACCATACATTTTTACTACTGAACTTTCACCCAATTTTTTATGTATTAATTACGTTTTGTTTCAGCAATTTTCCCAAAATACATAACACCAACTACTTTTATTGACAAACTCGTATTTTATGCATTCAGCTCAGTGACTAAAATATTAAACGAGCCCTAGCTTTATAGAAATTGTTGGGAAATCCCATCTTTTAATCTTTCTACCTTCTGATTATTTATTTTTCCAGCATGTCCAAGAAACACTGATGTGTCTTTTTTAATCAGCTCCCTATCTTTTCTCTAATGCCTCAAATATATCATTTTTCCAACTTCACTTCCCTTGTGACATCCTCTTCTTTGAATTTATTTAAATTTAGAGATCAAGAAGTTTGCCTGCTCTCACATTCAGGGCTAGTTTTATTACTGGCATTTCTTCTGGAATATGTGCCTGAAAAGTTAAGCCTACAATGATAGGGAGGGCTGTCATGTCTTTTAACTTTTCATGTAATATTTCAGTTTTCTGTCACAAATAGGAACTTATAGAATATTTCTAGAACTATGCTTACTATATTTCAGATGCACATTTTAAGGAGGATGCCAGTTTTAATCCCACTCTTATGCTGCTTTCATATGTACATCATAACAGCTTGTATCTTTTGGATATGTTCAGTTATCTTGTGGAAACATTCAGTTAGCTTCATTCCCAGTATATGAAATAAAATTAAAGTTGCTTTTGTGAAGGATTATCAAGTTAAAGAACAGCCTATTCTTTCAACAATCAGATTGTTAAAGTGAATCTGATATCATTAGTACTGACATAGTGTTTCAGAAAGAAGTGCACAGAACACTATGGAAAAGAAATCAGGCTTCTGTTTATTTCTTGGATGATTGTTTTACTTATGTCACACAAAAATTTTCTACTTTGCCAAAATTCATGCTATAATTTTCTTAACTTATAACTATAATATGGACAGGTTCAAATCCAGAACTATTTTGAAGTTCCTTTTCTGCTCTTTATCCTGGGTTGCCACTAAACATGTAGAAGGCTTTTATTCTGTGGTTATTTCACATGCTGAAACCAAGACCTGGATGTAGAGCTGTCAGAATATCAATGAAGTAGAAACTCCTGAAGTTGCAGGAATTCTGTCAATTCATACAAGATTAAGATCTGACCTAAAATGTGATTATACATGTTAATTGGTTTAACATTACGTCACAATGTATTTCAAATAAAGGGTCATTCTTTTTTTTTTTTTTTTTTTTTAAACTTATTTTTTCCTACAAAACTTTTAGTGGAAAAAAAGAAAATGAGATCAATATTTTACTAAATATGTTTGTCACCAAAGTTTGCATGTTATTGATGTGTGTCTCTGAAATACATCTGCCCACTTACATCAGTGAATAATTTGTAGGCATAAGGGCAATACTCCTTATCTTTTTAAAGCTTAAATCATGCAAAGGTTGTGCTTGAGGAGGCAGCATATATGCTAGTGTTAGTATCATGGTCTGAAGGCAGCAATCAGAAAAAGCTTGTTCTGACTTTGCCTGTCTGTAAAATCAGCACTTTTGTTTAAACTGGCACACCAAATGTGCACAGGATGCCACACACTTTGTTTCTCCAATTTCCGCAGAAGTAGCACTGCAAAATTCCATACAAATCAGAGCTGTTGTGCTAGATGCTGCTCAAACGAACCTCTCAATTAGATAGATTCTCTTTCCACACAACTTGTAGAGAACACACAAGATGACAGCACTCATCTGTAAGTGGTAAAAGAAAGGTAAAGTGTGATTAAAGGAAACACATTAAGCAACAGACTCATTCTACCACCTCCCTGCAAGACCAGTGCTTTTTTGCAGGCAACGTGGCAGAAATAACAAACCAGTTAATCCATATTGTTTGCATATGGTGCCTCAGCAGAGAGTTTCTCTTCAGAACAATTTTTCAGCTGATAGCTCTCTTGTTAGCAGAGTCATCCCTGGGGGGACAGGATATGGCTGTTCATTTCTTGGGCTTTTGATGATGGCCTTCTGCTTGGAGGCAATAGCAAATATTCAGAATACTGCATGTATGGGCAATCTAGGCCCTCCTTATACAGAAGAGGCCATTTGAATGCCTGCATACCCATTTTGAGTATTTTTACCTCTATATGTTTTTTCTAAGACAAAGCATCAGCTTACTGCATTTAACATTCTCCTATGCACTGTTTTCTAAGAAGGGGAAGCATCCTTCTGGGAGCAGAGAGGGAAATAGTTAAGAATTGATAGCATACAGGGAAAAATGTAAGTAATCTTTGGAAGATGGAAAAAAGAGGTGGAAAAGCAATACGGACTGATAAATCTCTAAGCAGAGCTCCTCTGTACTGCTGCTATAATTTTCTACTTCTGCTGATGTGCAACTGCGGGTAAAAGTTGCTTTTTGATCAGGTAATTGGGTTCAGAGAACATCCAGTCATGAACAAGCAATTATTTCTTGTGGTTTTGTCTGCCTACACCCCCTGAGAAAAGACATCTGGCTTAAACGTGCCATCACATATAAACTGTGAATTTTGAACACTCCCCCCCTGGTGCTGTGCTGCAGCTGCCAAGTCTTCCTGACCACAGGCAAACGAGCAATGTTTCCTCTGGGAGGGCACAGAGCACCAGCGGATGGTCTTTACAACTACATATATTAAAACAAGGATGTAGATTAAACATGGTGAGGGTTTAAGCCAAGCAGAAGTGGCTTGGTTCCCCATACCCTGTGCTGAAGTAAAAAAGACTGTTCCTCAGCCCATTCTGTCTGCTTACTGGCTCTCAGAACCTGTAAAGTTGTAGCTCTGAAGATCAGCAGTTATCTCTTTGGGACTGATGTGAGCAACAGGATTCAGACATCCAAAAGGACTGAGTTCACACATAGACCTTCTACCAGCAAGTCTCTCACTGCCACTAAGGCTTTTCTTGATAATGAATATGTAAAATGTTTTTTTTTTTTCCTAACAACTTGGTCCTAAGTCCTGGTAGCCAGCAGTGCCTGTACTCATTTTAGCTGTTTTCAGAAAAATGCTGAACAGCCTCACATTCAATTTTGAATGGTAAAAACGTGTCAGGCCAAGCCAGTTTTATTTATTATTTTGCACTCTAGAAAATGACATGTACTTATGAATATTTAGTTGCTGTGATCTTAAAAGTATTGTTTAGAAGCATATATCTTTACTGTTTATGTAAAATAAATTTTAAAAGTATTTTTTTTTCTTAAGTTATAGGATTAGTCAAAAAACAGTTACTAGATGCAGGGTAATTTATTCATAAAATAAGATGATCTGCATTAGAAATATGTAACTGAGTGAAATATGTACTAATAAATTAATGTCTTTGAGCTAAACCTTTCATTCATCATGCTATGAAAATACCTCGTATATAGTATATACACTATACACTATACTGTATACTCCTATATAGTTATACACAATAAATAAGTGTAGAAAGAAGAAGAAGATAGCACTGTACATAGAATCATAGATTCAGAGAATCAGAGATACATAGATTCATTTGAGTTGGAATGGACATTTAAAGGTCATCTAGACCAATTCCCAACTGCTAGATCGGGATGCTCAGAGCCCCATCCAGCCTCACCTTGAGTGTCCCCAGGGACACTCAAGGTATCCACCTTGTAACCACCAAAGTATCCACCACCTCTCTGGGCAACCCGTGCCAGTGCCTCACCACCCTTATAAAAAAAGAATCTCCCTTATATCTAATCTGAATCTTCCCTCTTTTAGTGTGAAACCATTTCCCCTTGACCTATCACAACAGATCCTGCTGAAGAGTCTGTTTTCTTCTTTCTTACTCCTTGTCATGGTTTTGTGATTTTTGTTTTTCGGTATTCCACATCACAGCATCATGTGGGGCACTGGGAATTTAACTGTTAATGCTTAAATTCTGGGTACCTGTCCAGAAGAGAAGAGGAACTACATTTCCCAGGGGACTTCATGGTCACAGAGAGGAGATAGAACTCCTGGCAAGGTCATCTGATGCGCTCTTTTTCATCCACTCTTCTTCATCGGCTCTCCTTCCGTCTCCCTGCTGCTCAACTGTACTGTGCATCTCAACTCAGTGTTATGGTGAGGCCTATCCACCTTTTGGACATTCCCTCTCTCATTATATTTGATTTATTAGTTTCAATTCCAATTATATTGCATTATGGTGTGGCCGAACCACACCAGGGGAGTCCTCTGAGTCCAGGGGAGGGGCCCTCAAGAATAGAATGTCAACGTTTTACGGGGTGGTTCGGCACAGTTCCGTGACTAGCGGGGCAGAGGGATTTCACAAAATCTGCAACTCTGGAAAAAGGAACAGGGGACCCCAAAATAATTAAAAACAGCGGCAACTAACTAAGGAGAAACAAACTAATTTACTAAATATAGTATCGGAATGCAAGATAACACACCCCAGTACCCCACATGATGTTATTATGTGGAATACCAAAAACCAAAAATCACAAAAACATGACATTCCCCTTTAGATATCGCAAGGCTGAAATCAGGTCTCCCCAGGGTCTTCTCTTCTCCGGGTGGAACAACCCAACTCTCTCATCCTGTCCTCATAGGGAAGGTGTTCTGTTCCTTGTATCATTTTTGTTGCCCTCCTCTGGAGGCACTTCAACAGCTCTATGTCTCTCCTGTACTGAGGACTCCTCATCTGGATGCAGAACTCCAGGTGAGGTCTCACCAGTGCAGAGTAGAGGGGCAGGATCACCTCTCTCAACCTTCTGACCACAGTTCTTCTGGTGTAGCCCAGGCACACTGAAGGCTCTTATCCCACTTGCCCTCTATCACTACCCCCAAGTCCTTTTGAACAACTCTGTGCTCAATCCAAAAAATTTTTCCAATTTTTCCTACTTCTCAATCTACTGTGGAAGTCTCATATTTGAAAACAGTACATTAGAGAGTATCACTTGAAGAGATGGATTTCATTTCTTCTTCATGGAAGAAAGAAATTCACATTTGTTTGTACACAGTTGTCGTCTGATGCCTTGAATAGTGGAAGCAATAGCAAAGGATTCATTAAATCCTCATCAGTGTGCTTTAGCATAGGTGTGGATCCATTTTATTGGCTAATTGCACTCTGTTCATTTCTGCAGAAACAGACTTTTTCTCCAAATCCCTCACTATTCCTTTTTATCTCTTCATCTCTATTCTGAAGAAATTTGCTGTCTTCACTTCATTGATTAAAAAATATGAATCCCACTATGTTAACTTTTTACTAAAAACTTTGATTTTCTATCGGAAAAAAAAAATGAATGAAGAAATGTGTGCCATCTATGTGCAATAGCCACTATTTAATTGCTCAACTTAAAAAAATATTAATAAACAGCATTTAAATTTAGAATTAATAGATTTCTGATGTATTTGTCTGCTGAAAAAGATATCTCCTAATCTATGCAATCAGGAAGTCTTATTGCAGGTACTTACTAAATAATTATTTATTCTTTCTATTTTACAACTAATTATTTAGATGGATGTAGAAGTTAGTTTTAAGAGACAAACTGAAAGCATGAGAAAATCACTGCAAAACAGCAATGTTGCTACATTTTGAGGCATTTTCAGAGTTAGGATTTTAAAAAATTAAAAAAAAAACTTACAGCGATAGCTGACTGTGAGTTTTTCAGACCAATGAAATTATTAATGCAACATGTTGGTGCATGAAAAAAAAAATAGAATGACAGATAATTCAGTAACAAAATGTGTGTTAATATATACTACACTATTCATAAATTTTAATAGAACTATTTATCACAGTAAAACATTTAAGGAATTCTGTAGGCTTTCTGCCACTGTAGTAAGATGAATGATGAATCTGATGCAACTCAGGGTTTTTTAATAATTTATTGGGCCATGACTTATGGTTTTATTCAATTGAAAATTATTAGATGGGTTTGCCCCAGGCATAGAGCATGGTATATGAAAAAGGAAAATAGATTAAGCAAACACTCAATGAGTTTAATCATTTCAAACAGGGAAGCAGATAAAGGCACTGACAGATTTATCATTAATTCAGCAGACGTTTTTACCTCCACACAACATAATCACAAGATGGGAGTTGTCAATGAAGTCCTGAAAGTGTTATGTTCATAATGAATAGTCTGCATAACCCATTATTTTCACACAAATGATTTATTTTCTCCATGAAAGAGGACAAGGGACAGAACAAAGGGTAGAAGATCTCTTTCATGAATGAAAATAATCTTCATCCCAAACTCTGACATCTATTTCTGATGAAACAGTGCCATTCAGTACCATGTTACCTGTTTTCACTACAAAATGTACTCACTGAATTTTTACTGAGAACTACTAGCAATGCCCTCCCACTTAAAGCACTACCTGTAGGCTGCAAATGAATCCATTTTGTTACAACAAATATTTAAATTATTTCAAACCAAGTGGATCCAAATCATGAAATTATAAGCTGTATTAATTGTGTGTTGTTTCTCTTTTAAATTATGGTCTTTTAGAGAAAAGAAGCGTAGATAGAAGTCAAGGTGCTGAATAATGAATGCTAACACACTGCCCTTGACATCTAGAAATGCTTCAGTAATTCTACTGACTAAATGAGTACTAAATCATGTAGTGAGAAAAAAATTGCTATTTATCATCCAGTTACTTCTAGTACTTCTTAGCCAGTAAAACTGAAAGTCACCGTGTTTTTTTTAATTTCTTTTTCCTCTATTTCTTGTTTCTTGTTTGTTTGTTTTTCCTTATGCTCTAACAAATTTGCTAATACCTTATTTCATGCACAACTCTGACATTTCCTGGGTGGTAGTTCACTCTATGGGCTTTGGCGTAGCAGCGCACACTCGAGTGAATCACAGAAATAGAATTTCTGTGGGTCAGGATGTGGGAACTGGATCACACTTCTGAAAAGGAAAAAAAAAAAAAAAGATATGTCCTTATCACAGCAAGAAAAATATCCTTTTGTTTTTAAAAGAACATTGACAAACATCCAATCCTAAGTGCTTTGTTGTTAAGCAAAAAAAAAAAGAACAGAAGGTTGTTACTAGGACATCCTATGTTAGCTTTTATATAGGTTAGGTATTCTGAAGAAGAGCAGCAGTTATAACCATTTCAATACAGATTCTTCCCAAGACAAGTGTTTATAGCTTATAAGAACAGTGTTTATAGTTTATAAGAACATAATTGTTTTTCCTCTCAAATCCTTCTTTATTGACAGTGTTTTCTCAGAGTGATCGAAAAAATTGAATGTTGAATTATTAACTATTCTCATCTTCACCTCCTACCACACTAGGGAGGAAAGCTCATGTGATGTGTTTGGTGTTTGAGTACCTCTGAGTCTTTAAACTAAAGCCTGCCTTCCTTTCTGAAGTGTTGCTATAAATACAGCAAGGATTTTGCAGAAGAGAGAAATGAGTGAGTTGCAGGAAAAGACAAGGTAACTCTCACCCAGCAAAAGTGGGTGCAAGGTTTCCGCATTCTGTACTTCAAAAGTGTTAATATATGTTTCAAAAGCATGTTAACTACCTAATGGCTCTATAAATCACATCTTCCACACTGCATCAACAGTAGTTGCTGTGAGTGTGTTAACACTAAAAAGGGTAACACACCTGCCATATTGGGAAAAAGTCTTCATTTGCCTAAATTAAAACAGCTTTGGGCAAACATGCACTCTTTTAACTTGCTACAGAACTCATAGTAGCAAACAATGATTGACAATAACAATATCACAACAATAATCATAATAAAAGCAATGATTTTTTACACATTTTATTTAGAAATAAATATTTTATTTGGAAATAAAATGTCTGTCTTTGTGACGTTGCTGCTTTTATTTTCCTTTAAAAATGGGTTTCTAGAATAATACTTCAACATCAATATGAATTTCTGCTCTTTTTTTTTTTTTTTTTTTGCAACACTTGGTGATATTTTAATTTCTTAGGAAACATGTAAATATTTGTCTTGTTTCTGTTATTTTTTTTTGCGTCTACATATTGTTTCCAATTTTGTTTTTTAGCTAAAGGATGTGGGATGGGAAAAGTACAAAAGTGCCTGGAGCTAGTGAGCAGAGGAGGTAGGATAAAATGCAGTGTGGCAGCTTAAGTTTGCTGCTGCAGTGCATATGAAGTAAAATGGTTATTAATGTTATTCAGTATGGAGACTTGCATAAGATAATTAAATGAACTCCAAGGATGCCTGTCAAACTGTCATATATTCACAAGAAAAGAAGTCACCAAGTAAATCTGTCAGTCAGGATCTGACATTCTAAAATCCTTCAGAAAGTGTCAAACATTCAAAACTATGCAGTAATAAACCTGGCAACAGTAAGATAAGCTGGCCTGCCACAGCCTCAGGATTCCTTTGCAAACGACACTGCAACATGACTCAATACCCTTACATGGAAGAATCTAGTTCATTTTTTTTTAATCTGTCCTAGGAATAACCAAAGACATGATTTATTCTTTCCCACAGCAAGTGCATTTTCCAATTTATAAATAAGTGAATATTGACTTTCAATGAACTGGGTAAATCGACGAAAAAAGTAATGCAGGCTGTGGTAATTTATGTCAACTAAAGATTTATCTGACTTCTATTTATTTATTTATTTATTTATTTATTTATTTATTTATTTTTGACAAATAAATGGGATTACACCAACAGGAATATGGAACATGTTTACTGTTGGTGCTGGATGATTCGTATTAGCAGAGTAAGTCCTTACGGAATTAGGGTCACTTGTAGTAATTACCTTAAACAGGGAACTAGTAATGATCAGAAAATTGCCATTGCCTATTCTGGTATACTAAAAATGTCATTTCTAAAGTACCTATTAACAGTTACATCTTTGAGTTGCCTGTGTAGTTTAGAATCGTTAAATCTATTCAAAGAACTACTGTTGCTGTCTCTTCTTAAAATATATTTATCTTATCTACCAGAGAGGTTTAGTTTCTTTCTTCTTCATCTTCTCCTTCCTTGCCTCTGTTTCCTTCCTTCCTTCCTTCCTTCCTTCCTTCCTTCCTTCCTTCCTTC
>NW_024884253.1:52276895-52288977 GCF_019232065.1 Centrocercus urophasianus
TCCTTCCTTCCTTCCTTCCTTCCTTCCTTCCTTCCTTCCTTCCTTCCATTTCTTTGTTATTCTGTTTTATTTCTTCTTCAACATCTCTGTCTTTTTCTTTTTTCTTTTCCAGTCCCTCTTCTTGACCTAATCTCTTCTTTTCCATCTGCTAGATTTGTTAATTTGGCAAAGTTCTTAAAATAAATATGTTGCATATTATGCCTTTGGGAGGGAAAAAATACTGTTTGTGCTTCCAATTGGATAGTTTTCCTTCTAATGATAAATTTCAGAGGAGTTTGCAGGAGATTCAAATATCCAAAATAGTTTTGGATATTTGAAGAAAATCAAAGGTCAACCCATGTCAAATCACTCTGTCTCAGACGATGTTATAAATCTGGAAATCAAGGGATCATTTAGGATCAGTCACCTGACCTGCTTTTATATATATTATCGGAAAGCAATATCTGTAGAGATTCCATCAACTTATCCTAATCAAGTTATCTAAAATAATCTTTGGAAGATGTTTCTTCATTATGTATGAAAAAGACTTAGATAGCATATATTCATATAGCATATAGATAGCATAGATTCAATTTATATATAATTCAGTCATCTGAAGTTAGAGGATTTTAAACTGCCTTTTGTGAGTCCTTTCTGCTCATGTGAAAGGATTGTAATAAGACTTGCTACATTCAAAGCCACTTAACTGATTGTCCTTGGTCTTAGCTTCTCATCACTGGAGATGTCTCCAAATATGATTACCCCTTATTAAAGAAGATGTAGAATTTAATCAATCATTGGCATTTAATTAATGAATTTTCATATCACCCTTTATATTAAAACTTCAACTGTTTCTGATTAATTAATTTGTTCATTCCAGCAGGTAAGCATAGACATTCAAGCATAAAGATCATAATGCTAGACTCTGTTTTTAATAAATAGCTTGTTTTAATACTCAAAAGGCACTTACTGTGCCATTCTGGAATTCATGATTGAAGACTCCCAATTGTTAAATTTCACTTTTGAAAATTTGTTCAATGAAAGTTCAGAAAATATCAAAGGAAACATTAGAATTCAGAACTCTCAGCTACCACAAAATTATAGTGGTGATGCACAGATTGCGTAATACAGCGTATTTGCTTTCTAGTCTTGCAACATGAAGCCATAAGAGGTGAATTGAATGCTTTGAACCAGTAAGCATATTAATATCACTGTGTAGTCTGCATAGTTTTCTACCGTATGTACATAAGTGATGTCTCGTACTAAAGCCACATGCAAAGTGGTAAGGGTGAAGTCCTTCATAAGATAGTTCTAATGAAATATCAGTGCAATATTGAGCAAATAGACAGCAAATAGATAGGTAACTGGTGAATTCAATTCTTGTTTATTGACACATACTTTACTAATATTTTGTGGCATGGGAGGATCAAAGTGAACCGATGCTGGTAATCAGGATTGCCATCCATGATATGGTGTTAACATCTTACTAGTCAAATGATCAAAACCACTTCTCCTTTCTTTCTTTTCAAAATCTCTCAGCCTTCTAACATACATATTTAGCATAACACCACTTTAAAAGTTTAGAAAATCGTTTTTAAATGCACATCTCCACAGAAATTTTTAGTTTCTATATCAGCAAAGTTTCAAGGTAAGCTGTTTGCATTACTTAGCAATTAAAATGTGCTTTTTAGTTCATATTGATCTCTCTACAGGGCTTTAATTTCTATCATCACTATAAATCCATGTTTCCTAGCCAGTAAACAATAACTGCATTGTTTTCTTGCTGAACTAATCACTTCTGGGGAATGAGATTTCAGTTTGTTTTAATCTTTTCAGCCTATGGCTATTTTCCTTCAGTCATCATAACTCAAACTTAAGTTTACTTTGAGTAGTTATATATGCACATGTATTTTTCTAATCCAGTCTGTTTCAGCACAATTTTTCTTCAGCCATCAAGCTTAGCTAGTATGAAACAATGAAAAAGATGCTGCTTTAAGCACTGGTGAGTTTTCTATTACATCCCTCATTAAAATAGAATTAAAAATAGATAACATTATAGGTATGTTTGCTGGTTCAAAGTTCTATAGATTTATTTCCCTGACACTCGAGCTGGTAATTCTTTCAATCTTTTCTTAGTTGCCATTGGTGATCTTGGTTTTTAGCATATGATAATGTCTTACCATTGCTTTCCATAACTAAGTTTGAACATTACAATGGAAGGCTTTGCCAGTCCCAAGGTGTAAGCTGGCTCTTCGGAAAGACTGTAAAGCAGTAAGAATCAACTACCTGAACAAATGCTACACTGTGCTATAAGTTGATGATCTACATGATAAATTGCCTTCATATTTATAATCTGTTTTTTGATCAAGTTCCAGAAAATTTAAACACTGAAATAAAAAGCCAAATCAAATTTCCTTTAAGCTTGGATAGTGAATTGACTCAAGTTGTCACTTAGCCCCCAAAAATCTGTCACATATGTTCAGTTTCTTTTCATGCATGTGTGTAGTTGTGATGCTAAACAGCAGCCTAAAATGTGATGGCTACAGCATGCCTTGACTGGGAGTAGGGGAAGCCTTATGGGAATGGAGTCCTACTCCACAGAAACAAAAGGAAGTTTGCTTCTTATCTTAACAGCTGCAGGCCTGGGGTTTAAAAGCAAGCATAGCAAACCCCATAAAGTGCCTCTGAAACAAAAATGAACATAAAATCTTACTGTTTATAGAGTATATGAAATAGTAATGCTAAAGAAATTGGAGAAGAAGGTAGGGTCATACAAAATAGTGTAGCCTGAGCACTGGATCCAGAGTGTACTTCAGGGATTTTTTAAATAATAAAGCTAATGTACTTAGGCTTCATTGCTCATAAAATTTAGTACTGTTAGGAATATTTTTATTTTTCCCCGGTAAAGGCAAAACATGAAATACTAATATCAGAGTAATTCTGCCCTCAGTGCCTACTCATAGAGCTATAATAGAAGAGCTAAGAAAGGATATGCTTTGGGTTTCTTTCATCAAAATTTCCATTAAAATCTGCATTTCTTTCTTATTTTCTCCTACTAACATGGTTCCTATTCTTTATATTTCCTATCTTTCCCACACTTTGTATTATTTTGTGTGTTTCTTCCATCAGATGTTTTTTTTAACCCTGCTACCTACTCTCTCTTCCTCACTTAGTTTCTCTGTCAACTTTGAAAGCCCTCTCTGCATAAAGCAAATGAGTTAATTTTCTTCTAGTTTGAACTCAAACCTTTTTGTTCCACAGAGTACTAAAACAATTCAAAGATGGGACAAAGAACAAGAGAGGCTTTTATGTCATTAGTAAGCTAAAAAAGTTACTTAATTTCAAAAGATTGTCAATAAATGCCACAGGCTTTTAACTTTGTGCCTACATATTTACTTTGCTGGAAAAGGAAGCCCCTCTTTTAGAAAACGTTTATTTTCATACTGGGAGAATGGAGGTTATATCATTGTATACATCTAATATTTTATCATAATTCTCATTTGCACTATTTCCTGGAGTTGGAATTGGTGATTTCACAATGAAAAGTAGAATGAACTTGTCACTTTCAGCCTCTAAACTCAAAGTTGTTGAATACATAATAATTATTTTATTAGCATTCATTCTTTAAGGATTTAAAACATTTTAGAGATGTATATAGTTCAGCATAAAAAAGTGTAAAGCCTGGAGGCAATATGAAGATTTGCAGTTAAAGTTATGTCCCTTTCAACTCTCTCTTGTAATTACTACTTCTTTGAAGGCCATACCATTGTAGAGTATCAGGATTTCTAAGAACTTTTGCTTGGAGGCCACATGGAATGCAGGGCTGTTATTCAGCTGCTTCCAGAGGAGAAAGAACAGGAAAAGGTAGATGTTTTCACCCTCTTCCTCATGCATGTAACTAGCCAACAGAAGCAATAGTTGCAGAAGGAAAGCAGAAACACACCTTTTCAGATACAGATCTTCTCCTCTTGGAAAGCTCTTGGATGTTTCATCAGTGAGAAAATGATAAAAATGACAAATCACTTAATTACTTACTTTGGATTTCTAAAGGTACCTTCTGGATTCTATGTAATGAATGTCTGAGAGAATATGAGTTGGTGGTTATGTTTGTCTTAGTCTATTTATCTGATATATCCGAATGAATAGTCATACATACATGTATGAAATATATCTTTGTTACTGCTCATTTGCACTTTCCATGAGGAACGTATAAAGAATGAATCATAGAATCAGAGAATTGCTGAGGTTGGAAAATACCTCCAAGTCATCCAGTCCAGTCATCCAGCTATCACCAATATTTCCCCACTGAACAATGTCCCTCAGGACAACATCTAAATGTTTCTTGAACACTTCTAGGGACAGTGACACAGCCACCTCACTGAGAAGCCCATTCTAGCACTTAACTGCCATTTCTCAGAAGAAATTTCTCCTAACATCCTACCTGAATCTCCCCTGGCATAACCTGAGACCATTCCCTCTAGTCCTATTGCTAGATACATGGGAAAAGAGGTCAACTTCCACGTTGCCACAATCTCCCTTCAGTGAGTTATAGAGAGCTGTAAGGTCTACCCTGAGCCTCCACTTCTCCACACCAAACAATCCCAGTTCCTTCAGCCACTCCCTACAAAACGTGTGCTCCAGACCCTTCATCTGCTTCATTGCCCTTGTCTAAATACACTCCATGGCCGTGATGTCTTTCTTCTACTGATGTGTCTAAAACTGAACACAGTACTCAAGGTGCAGCCTCACTAGTGATGAATACAGAAGACTGCACTGGTGAAGTCACACCTTTAAACAATTAGAATCTTCTTACCAAGCAAAAAATAGTAATCTAATTAATAATTTAATCTTTAGAATTAATGAAGTCATCTAAAAAAAGTAACAGAGAAGAGTGAAGAAGGAGAAGGTAACAGTAAAGAAGAACGCTAATGAAAGAGGTGGGAAAAATTACCTATAGTTTCTCTCATTTAAAGATTTTTAATAACCCACTGTTTTGCAGCATTGAAAGTGCCAATAATCTTTCTGCTACAGACATAAAGATGGAGGGTAAGGCAAGGATATCTTCCTCTTCTTTTTCTTTTTTTCCTCCCCTTTCTAATATTCCTCCGGGATCTCTTATGGTCTGTAAAGTCTTCCAAAGACATGAAATTTAATTTCCTGTGAAGGGAGTAATTTTTGTCTCCACTTTCTATGAAGGCAAAATTAAACAGATGGGACATATCTTAAATGAATGGTGAGAGTGAAAGGAGAGAGTATAATTCTTAAGAGATCCCAGTTAAAACTAGTTAAAATGGGTCTTCTACTTGGAGATACCTGAGCAGACGTGACTCTGATTTCAGTAGTATTTTAAATAATGAAGACTGTGGAAAAAGCTCCAAATCATCATTTTCTTTGCAGAAAAGTCCCCAGAGATTCTGAACTGTAATTTCTGCTATCTTTTAAAAATTACTTATGTTTACTGAGAAACTACCATGAGAGAGAGTAACCTTTACAGCTTCGAGGCTTTCTGTCTACAGAGACTTTACAGTTTTACACAATATAATAACCACTTGAAAACTTTTAGATAAAAACAATGACTTTTATCAACCTCAGCAAGGTGAAAATGACCTGTAGATTCTAATTTTACACAGTGGGATCAAGTCCTGACTGTGAAACATGCTGCTACAAACCATGGGTAGTGTAATATAGCATATCCTGAAGAAAGGTAGTTCTTTTCAATCATACAGTAGATTTATTTTCCAGAGGCACAAAGAGAGTAGAGGAGCCTGCTCATGAACTTGTGCGCAAGGGAAAGACTCTGAGACAACTTTACTGGTTGTCCTGTTTTTAGATAGATTTAATTTTAGATGGATTTAATTTTCTTCCTTGTAACTGGTTTGGTGCTGCGTTTTGCATTTAGGATGAGAGTAATATTGATAACACACAAACGTTGTGTTGTTGCAGAGCAGCACTTACAGTGAGTCATGAATTTTTCAGCTTCTTATGCTGTCCTGACAGTGAGGAGCTGGGATTGCATGCAGAAGGATCCGGGAGAACAGAACCAGGACCCAGTGTGGACACAGAAATATTTCATAAAACATGGTATTGTGTGGAACAATAAAACTGGGGAATGCTGCTCAGGGTGAAGCCAGTCACGAGTCAATAAGTGGTGAGCAATTGCACTGTGTGCCACTTGTTTTACATACTCTTTTATTATTATTATTGTTATTATTTTCTCTACCTTTTCTGTTTTATTAAAATATCTTTGTCTTAACCAATGCATTTTACCTTTTTTTTTTTTTTTTTTATTCTCTCCTCCATCCCAATTCAGTGCAGTGAGCAAATGGCTGTGGTATATACCTGTCTGTTGGGTTAAACCACAATGCTGGCACTGTATACTGGGAAAAAAACATAGAAAGTTATCAAGGTTTTAGTTAATGCCATAAAAGTTCAATAAAAATTTGAATATCCTTTTCTTTTTCCACTTTTTAAGCATGTCTAAAATAAACAAGTAATTGGGCAGTTTATTCCTTTGATAAACTGAAGTAGAGAGGTAGGAAGTAATATCAGAATCCGTTTTAGTAGTTTAGATTATCTATTTATATCAACCAGATTAGTCATGAAAATTAGGAGATCCTATTTCTTGAGAAAACACAATTTGAAAAACAAAACAAAACAAATAAAAAAAGACACAAGATTCAAGCCCAGAAGACTTTCTCAGTAAAATCACTCAAACAAACTAAAGCCTCCAGAATAAAAGATATTCAAGCTGAAGACATTCAAAAGGTAGCTCTTATAAAATCAAGCACAGGAAAGAATAAAAAAGAAAAAAAATGTTCAAGCAATGAAATCTTGGTCTTGCTTAAATCAACTTTAAAATCCCCTGGATATTAACACAGTTTAATCTTCACTCTTGAAAAGACAGGTAGAGGTAATAAAAGAAGTCAAACATATGCAGCTACCATTTTAGCAACTGCCATCATGCTTTATCTGATATATAGGGAAGATTAGGTCCCTGGAGGATCAAATGCTAAAAACAGTGGATACACTGAAATCAGTGCTCACCTTATAATGCTGCAGATCGGTCCCTAAAGTTACTCATCTCTCCAAGCGACTATACTTACCTCCTGTCAACACTGCAACCTTTCCAATTATTCATCTATGATTAAGTATCTGATCTAAAATTTCAAGCCAACTCCATTCTGTCTTTTCCAATGGGTAGTCTGCAGGTGTGATGCAATTGACCAAGCTTAGCAGGGAGGAATGTATCTTATGGCTTAATTTACTGCACAGCATATTTCATGTCCAGAATCTGAACCAGTTTATAATGGAAATGAAATAAACAGTTATTTTAAAAAAAGAACAGGAATGTCATTTAATGAAAGCTGGGCTTTTCCTCTAAGTTTGAAACCAAGTTACAGCCGGGTTCAACAGGGAAACACTTGCAGGTACATTCTGAAGTATTTAGATCCTTCTGTAGAATACAACCTGTTAGTTATTAAAGGCAGAATGGTTTTGTTGATAATTAGCCCAGGTGTGAGGAGAAAGCATATTCATCTTTTCAGAATTTTTGCATAATCTATTTGTGCATTATCTCCTCTTGAATTTAGGTATGGTTTTCACAGAACTCAGTACAAAACTAAAGGTCCACTGTGATCACAAGACTTCAAATATGATAGTCATAGAAACAACAGTATATCAATGAAACAGTGGTAAAAGCAATTCAAAATGATAGCATGACACAGTGCAACAATAGTTGCATTTCTAAAGAGATTTCATTGAATGTTCACTTATATTATCACCATACTACTGGATAGAATTTCTTTCTCTAAAAGCTGAATCTACGTATTTAAACTACTGATTGCTACTAACTGCCATTTCTTCCATAAAAACAATTGAACATATGTGCATTATTATAAAATGTTATATCTGTTAGCAGAATGCTAAAAACATTTGGCTCAATTTGAAGCTTCCAGGAGGAGAAGAAAAAAATTACTTCTATTTAAAAAATAAACACATTTACAAGAATAAGATGAAAGTTTCACAAGTTTCTTGTTACAGATGGGCTAGATCACAAACGCCTTATGCTCTTTTGTATCCATAGGGAACAAAAAGACAATTTTCGTCATCCACTTTATCCTATCATAAACTAAGTTAATTACAAAGACAGAAGTGTCAACCATTTAGAGACACAGACTTGGGGATGGAGCAAGGAACTCCATGAACTATAATGCATAGTTTGGAATACTCTTATGCTCTTAGATATAGATAGAATCATTTTTTGAACTCCTGTTTCCTTACCAAAGTGAAACTAGTGTGGCCTCGGTTTCTAAAAAAGCAAAGGTGGAGATGTAAAATGCAGAATGCATTAAAAAATGTTAGCATCATATAGTTCAATAAAAGCATTATACCTTTTTCCATTTTAAAGCTTAAAGTTTATCAACAATGCATAATTGAAAAAATATGTATATTGCATCGTCCCAAGTAAATTTTCCTCTCAGTACTTGGTCTTGGTTGGAAGACAAACCACAGATATGGGAGAAATATTTAGCAGTTATATGTTCTTAGAAGTACATTCCAGATTTTCACGCTTTGAGGCTTAAATCAACTGTACTGACATTAACTTGTACTGATTTTAATTGGGAGTAACTCCGAGCTTTTTTCTGAGTGTGAAGTGGGAACTGTGGGACAGAAACTAACCTATGAAATGTTCACAGAGTCGTCTGCTGTGGATGTCAGTTATCACAGTCAGCATGTACTGCATTTAAATTGGCAGAGCTGTGAAGAGGCATACTAAATGATCTGATCTGACCTTATCAAGCAGACTATCAAACATAATGGCAGCAAAACCTTGTCTCAGTAGGTTTTAAACTTAATTTGCTAACATAGTAATGAAGAAAAAAAAAAAAAAGAACAAAAAGAAACAAAACAAAAAAACCCAAACAAGTACAAGCAAGCTTGTGAAGGTATGAGTTAGCAAAATGAGAAGAAGCTTTAGTTTTCTAGTAGAGAACTGGTTTCAGTACATATTACTGCTTAGACTTTTTCCCCCTTAACTCTTTGCTCAGAGGTAAGTCTTGTAGAAAAAAAAACCTCTTTCAGGAACATCTTCACATGGAGAAATGTTAGCAGAATCCAAGTCTTAATTTATTAATATCAGCAATTTTAATTTAAATATACACAATGTAGGATGATCTTATATACATAGGAAGCATTATGAATTCAGAAATTAAGTACGTTGACTTTATTCTTCCTATGCAGAGACATGCATGTTACAGATAGATAAATCTGTCAATTTCTTTCTATATGATTTTTTTAGGGGCATTTTTGTAGAAATTTCCTACTATCCTCACTGTTCATAAGCAAAGGATGTTGCTCTGATGTTCAATTTTGGTGACTTTTTTGGAAGAGACTGACTTTCCTTAGAGATTATACTTTGGTGTACGTACACATACAAGTAAAATTTGTTACAAAATATTATAAATTCTCTTTGCTAAAAAAGCCAGAAGTGGAGAAGAAGAGAGAGCTGAATGGAGGAGCATTCACTCTTCTGTTTTAAATTATTAAATCCTTTAAGATTTAGGAATCATCAATTTCTCAGTAATATTACTCAAATTAAAAATACAGGAAACATGCTTAAAATTTTTGAGTGGACAAGTTTATATTACAGTGGTTCAATGAATACCGATGCATATGCTTGTTTGTCTTTTGCCAAACAAAGAATGGCAGTTGCATCAATGTTATGATGGAAGTATTAAAAAGTCTTTACAGTTTTGAAAAGACGTTCCAATTATGAGAAAGGATCCATTATGAAATATATGAAGCTGTAATTCTGCATGATATACTGAAAGATAAGTGTTCTGGGATTTTCTTAAGAGCACACAGAATTACTATAAATGAGTTAACCTGTATTGCAACTTTTTCAAATATGTATTTAGACAAAATGTTATAATGGCCAGTACTGATGAAAGACTGTAGTTCAGTATAGAAAACACTGGGGAAATAAAATAAAATAAAATTTAAAAAAAAAAAAAAAAAAGAAGACTGTAGAAAACAGTGAAATAAGTGTATTTTCATTTCTTATCTCTGATGCAGGATGTACGATTTCATTATCCTGTAGAAGAGTCAAAGACAGCAAAGACAGTATTCTCTGACTAAAGAAGTGAGCTCTTGAGTGAAATATCTGATTGTGGACACAGACAAAAAGTCAAAATAGTAATAATGAGAATAAGCCTATCATCTTCTAACAATTCTTTTGTAGCTGCAAAAGATTGTGCAAATATTTAGGGGGGAAACAACAAACTAATATTAAGAATGATAAATATGCTTTAATTTCACTTTACTGATAAATTATTAACAGCTTAACTTTTCCATATGATGTACCTCTTCAGGAAACCTTCTCTCATTTTCAGGACTCTGTAGACTCACTTCCTGGCAGAGACCTTCAATTGCCATCCCCTGGTATCTGAGAACCATAACTCAGTTGGATAACTGTCATAGCAGAGGACTAAAGGATACATTAAAGTATGTCATTAATTAATGAGTCCATGTAAAAGCACTGTAAGTGACTGAAGGAAAATCTTATCTTTTTTTTGATGAAGCCTTTTGCTCAATGGACAGGCCAACTGGTCTCGTGTGTGGACCCTAAAGACTATTAGCTGTGACAAATACATAACTTATAAGGTCAGAGCAAAGGCTTTATGCACGTGAGTGGAAGATTATCTTCTGCTAATCTCTACAATTTGTAACTGTCTATTTAAAGCAGCTAATGTTTTAATTACAACAGAAGGCTAATCATAGTAGAAGTCATGCACAAAACATTAAATATGTTGGAAGTGAGATTTTAAATTATTCTGAATATTCTTCATCTGTAGTAACGGAAATCACTATTGATCACATACACTATGATAAAAGATGAGTGACAAAACTGATAAAATAGTGTGAAATCATTTGCAGAATGTTAGTGGAATAGACTTCAGCAAAAAGTAAATTTAAAAGATGGTTTTGCTCAGTATAAGTCAAGACACTTTTTTAAATGCTAATTTTCCTGTTTGTATACACATCTTGTATAATTTCATAGGACAACCAGTACAATTACAACATTTTAATAGAAGAAATCTTCTGTTAATAGTTTTCCATGTATAACAGGTTTTTTTATTGAAGATTCGGGAAATGATTTTCAATTACGTGAGTTCGCCTTCAAGGCCAGTGGTCAAACTATTAATCAGATTAAATGGAGACAAACTTTTGGGTGCCTAGAGTGTGCTTCTTCTCCAGGAGCCCAGCTTTTAAATGAGGGTGTACACTAGGGTCATGAAGAATATAGTTAGATAATATCATCATAGAGAAAGCTAACTGCTTGCAATTCATTCTTTGAAATTATTCAATAAATAAAGCTAACCAAAATCAATTAATTAATAATACCATACCTGTGGAAAAAGAAAAATAATCATGCTTACTAATAGATGAATGAGGTCAACATGGATTTCTAGTCTTCATAGAGATATCCTGTATAATAACTATTTGCCAATATAATTGGTGCAGGCTTGACTGTTTGTCAATATTTAGTCAGCTAACTTTACAAAAACTTGGGTTTTTTGAGAAGTGAAAATACAACTAATTGCAGTGCAAACTTGATGAAAAAAGTTATATGTATAACAGAGAGAGATTGTTGTGGTTGGGTTGTTTTTTTGTTTTCTTTTGTTTTTGTTTTGTTTTTGATGTTTTGGACATCTGTAAGCAGTGCTTCATTACTTCTGTCTTTCCCTCTCACTTCTGCCTGCAAAGACAAAATAACTTCATGTTCTACAAGTATATTTATTTATGCACTTCATTGAACTATGAAATTTTGAATACGGATATGTTAGAAAAAAATAGTAAAGAGTGAAAAATGCAGCCATTACTCAGCAGCTCTTGTGGCAAACAGTTCTACTTAGTTTTAAATTTTATGTAAATGTATAGAAATCGTTAAGCATAAAGTGTTTCTCATAATTATTAATAAGGTACATTAAATTCTTTAGCGTCTTCAAAGTCTATAATTTGCCAAACACTACTGAACGTTATACTATATTCACCACTATTATATTATATTATATTATATTATATTATATTATATTATATTATA
>NW_024884253.1:52288987-52335503 GCF_019232065.1 Centrocercus urophasianus
TATTATATTATATTATATTATATTATATTATATTATATTATATTATATACTGTTATATTATCTGAAAAGTGATAATTAATCTTAAATTAGGAGGCAAAAATTTACACCAAAATAGTCTGTGATTTGACCAGCATCAGATTTTAAAAATTCTTAGATTTTCCATGGAGATTAAAAAGAAAAAAATAAAATAAAAATAAAAATCTTAATATATTGCCACTCTTACTTAGACAATATATTCAAATCCATAGCCATTTATTTTATTCATTTCCTTTTGGAATTGATATTGCTTTCTCATGAAATGTGTCTGTTTTCACTATTATATATATATATAATTACATATATTATATATATATATAATTATTTCTTTAGTTAATGAAATGCTATATATTCATTAAAGATGTAGTGATATGAGAATTATTTCAGTTAAATTGCTGTAACCAAGCTAAAAATGTTGTGTTCAGCCTTACCTTTCTTGACAATTACAATTTGATAATTTGTTATAAAGATGACATAAAATATCTGATCTTCACTGTCCCTAGAAATTTCCCTAATTAAAGATATTACTTATTTTTGTCATAAATTGAGGTCTACAAGTAAATGAAATAATTAGTGTTCAGTGAAAAGCTAAACATTACTTACATTACTAGTGAACATAAAATGAAAAAAAATATATCAAAAGCCATTCAAAGGAAAGTGACATTTTTCTAATACAAATGTATACAGAACAAAGTTACTATTAAGATCATAAATATGAGTGCAATAGTTTCACCTATCAGAACAATAATAGAATCATTCAGGTTGGAAAAAACTCTTGAGATCAAGTCTACCATTATAATGTGTCCTTACGTGCTACATGCACACTTCTTCTAAATGCCATGAATAAGCAACTCCATCATGGACAGCCTATTCCAATGCCAAACCACCATTTCCATAATTAAATCCTTCCTGATATCTAATCTAAAGCTTCCCTGATGCAACTTGAGGCCTTTTCCACACTTTTTATCACTTGACACTTCAGAAAAGTGAGCAGCACCACCTTGCAATAACTTCATTTCAGGTTGTGATAGAGAGTGATGATGTGATCTCCAGATTAAATACCTCTACTTACACTAGCAGCTACTATTATGTTTTGTTTCCTAACAGGTCTCTTCAGGATCTACATTGTTGTTCTCTGAATGCACTCTGGAATACAATATAGAGTCTGAACTGGACTGAACTGTTCATTTTCCTTTCTATGTTTCTAAACTTTTCTATGTTGTATTATTTTTACAATGATAGTCAAGGATACAAACGAGAGATAGAAATCTGTTATCCATTTATTCTAGTACTTTGTTCTGTACAAACATTTCTGAGTTTCATATCCACATTTTTCCTTTGATGTAGTTACTTCAGTCATGACCCCCAAATCAATTTTTTTAAATGGTGAAAGATGCAAATGAGACTGTGCTCTGATTAATTAAGTGGAAAATACTACTACCATGCCTTTCACTCTGAAATAAATTTGTATCAGGAACATAAAAGCATTTGAATATTTTCAATCTGAGTATAAATAAAATAATAAAATAGTCTTTAGGAAAAAAAAATATTTTTAAAATTTCTAAGCTTATTAGAATTGATGACAGTCCAAAGAGCTTTATGTTTTACAAGATTTCTCTGAACAATATTTAGAGCAACTTTAAAATATTCTATGTCTCACATACTTAAAAGTAAGCTTTTGTTTAGATATTTACTGTAGTAGTGTTTTAGTTGCCACCTAGTCCTTCTGCTATCTTTATCATAACTCTTATGATGTACAATGAATTTAAGCTATTGCATAGTAGGACTGTTCAGTGCACTTGAAGTACTGATGATGGTGGTTAAACTGAGCAAAAAAAAATGAAAATTCAAGCAAAGCCCAGTCTCCTACACAACAAGAGCAAGTAAAACAGAAAACAAAAGTAGAACACTTCATAAAGCTTCTCAGTTCATCTGTTGCAATTCTATAATTCATTTTATTGATACTGTCAGATATGGCACATAAGTATGGTTTTTCAGATGTTTGTGCAACCTGAACATTAAATTTATACATGTCCTGTAAATTTATTTGACTACAGTGCAAAGAGTGAATGCATTTAGTTCAAAATTGTAACTGAAAGGTAATAGAATCTCCTTGTCTACAGGATGTTGTACACAGGCTTCATGCATTTTCCAGAGAGGTGAATTAATTTTTTTTGTCAAATTAAGATGCACTCTTTCAGTGTGTTTGCTACTTCAGATTGGCTGTAAATGGTAACAGACAAAACAATGAAAAAAGAAATTAGGCATATGAAAGAAGCTCTTTATAAATTCCCCAATAACTGCTTTGTCTCAGTACAAACTTTTTTGTCAAAGTGAGCTTTATTAATCAACCCAGACACAGAGAAATATCCTTAATAAATGAAGAGTATGAAAGTTACCTGTTCCTCTAGAGCCCTACAGGCTTGCTAGCACGTAAAATGAAGAATCAAATTTAAACTTTTCATTTTAAATAATAGCAGACATACTATATTTGAACACTTAAGCGTGGTTAGGATTCATCTTATTAAATTCCCAGCAGTTCTTTTGCTTACTTCTTCTTCCTTGCTCTACTTAAAATTGGTTTGGAAATGCTTTCTGAAATGAGGAGGTGTTCTGAAGTTCTTGCATGTACATTACAAGAACAGAACATGTTCTGTTCTTGTAATCAGCTGACAAGAGAAATTTCAGAGGCACTGATCAATATGGTTCTTTCGGACAATACGGTGTAATGTCACATAAGGAGAATAAAGGGCACTTACTCCCATGTAAGCTGTATACATTACTAATCACAGCATAGAAGGGAAGGCAAATAGAATGAAGCAATCTACCTAACCTTCTACTGCTCCTTGTCTCAGGTGAGATAGATTTAAATATGATGTGTGTATATATATAGTATATATATATAGAGATATATACATATTTATAAATGGTTTTTCTCTAACTTCAGAATCTGAGCCAGCTGAATCAGGTGAGACATTAACTTCTGACTTACTAATCACTGGGTTTGATAGCTAACATCACAAACATCTATCTAACATTTGTTCTTATGCTAGCACTGCATGCTCTCTTTCCATTATAGGAGGGTATGATGCCTGTCAAACTGTAAAATAAGCCTTCCCAAGCCTTTCTGATATGGGAAACTGAATTCTAGTCTTGAATAACTTCAGAGAATGGCTACCCACTAATACAGACCTTATTTAGATGACAGCTGCTAAGACCTGTTTATTGACTTAGGTCCTGCTAAGATCTGTTGGTATTTGATAGATATTCTAATTTTTTCATAGTCTCTGATGGAAAGAATAGAAGGTTGATACTTTATTCATCATCATCCAACTGAAAGGAATTTGGGAGACACTTTACATGAAAGGAACAGAAGTGTTCAAAGACAGAATGAATGTGAATTTTATGTAACCTGATATAATGGTGTACCAGCTAATGGGGGCAGTTCTGGAACCAGATGATCTTTAACATCCTTTCCAATACAAGCCATTCTATGATTCTATCACTCTTTGATTTTTGAAACTCATGTACTATTACAGTAAAAGAGCAAAATGTAGAAATGAACATCCCTGCTCTGGTATACTTTGCATGCACTGACAGGCTCCCATGAGCTCACACTGCAATACTGCAGTTCACATGCAAACGCTAGCGTCATCTCACTGTGATGGTCACAGAAGCCAGGCACTTCAGTCGTGCCTGGTAACAGCCTTAACAGGAGACTGAGTGAGAGGTAAAATGTTAAATCCTACAGCCTGCCTGTCTGCAGCAAATACAGAAGGCTGAGTATAATCTTTTAGCAGGTCAAATTGCAAGCAGGCCTGCTTGCTTGCAGACCAGAGAGAGGATCTTTGTTTTAAATCATCTGGGGGCAGTGGGGTAGGTGACATGACATTCATGGAGCTGCTTAGCCACAATAAAGCCTCTCAGTGTTAACATTAAATCACTTGTTCTGTGTTTAGCTAGGAGGCTGCGAATTGCCCTGTTGCTTGGTGGCTTGGAATGCTAATGAATTTTTGAGAGCTGTTTCTGAGTGCAGACCTGATTTCAATCTGTTGAAATGTTGTTCTCAAATTTTTTCCCTCCATGGCAAGTGGAGAAGGAGAATGAGTACACCGAGCTACATGTGTAATATTTATCACATAGCAAGCAGATGTGATGAGTCACGGAGGCCAGTTCTAAAGCATATTTATCAGGTATCTGTGCCCTCTCTACTTTGGTCCTGTCATACCTTGCCTCCAAACCTGTTCCCGTACTCTAAATCTCAAAGCTGAAGGAACAAAGATAATTCTCTGTTCAGAATTGTCTCCTGACATAGAAAAACCAGAACTCTCCAGGGTACTCTTTGTTACTGAGACATCTTGTGCTCTATATACATGTTTAAGTTACATAAGCTTCTTATAAATATCAAGCACTAACTCTACTGTATAAAGTGATTGTAAAGAAATTGAATTATCTTCTGCAAATGTTGTGGGATGTAATGTAGTGTAAATGAGGGATGAAAGTTCAAATTGAAGGTATTATTGATGGTGTGCAAATAATTAATTCATTCCTACCTTATTCTAACAAACTCTTAGGGCTAATTGCTGTTATCAACTTTGTTCAGAATTACCACATTGCCACATTGTATTGCCATCTTACATTTCTGGCTAAGTAACAATCTCAGAGCACAGTTGGTCTCAGACGCCAATTATGAGAAGAGATGGACTATGTCAGAAGAAAGCTGTAATAAATTGTGTATTCAAGGCTAGGGATAAACCCAGAACCCTTCTGCTTTGCCAGGTGCCCCTGGCTTCTACCTTAGGGCAACAAGAAGGTCGAGGTAGTCAAGTGTGTTAAGGAGTCTAAAATAAATTGCTGGAGCAGTAAAACTCTGAAGTTTTACTGCTAATCCTAATCTTGTTGATCTTGCTGCTGATAATTATCTTGATCTCGTTGCTGCACATTCAAGTCTTTCTCTTTCCAGTGCTCTTATTTTTCCTTGGGTCAAGAGATGCTCTTTCCTCCTTTAATCAAGATTTATTTCTTTTTGTTTTTCCACCTCAATCCCTGGTCCTGCTCACAGTTGACTGGTAGCAGTACTCTATTAACTCAGTTTTGCACTTTCCTGTTCTTAAGAAGGGTCACTTTTATGTCCCTTTCTCTGGAGCATGAGGTAAGATTTTTTCTCTCCATAAAAATCCAAAAAATATCTTTGTGTGCACATCTTCTAATTCCTTTAACTTAAAAATTCCTTCTTGTTATCTTAGAAACAATTTTGCTGTTGAAAAGACAAAATTAGTAGGAGAAGAAGGGATTAGGATAACACATAGTTTACAGTAATTTTTTTTGTAAAGAGCAAAATATAGTAAAAAGTAAGCATTTATTTTCTAACACACTTTATTAAGTTTTTATCAAAGAGTAATAAAAGTATTATTTAGAAGACTATAGAAGTTAGATAGCAATTCTGATGTGCTAGGTGTTTTGTTAATGCTAGTGACAAAAAAATCATAACATAAAGCTTTCAGAAAACAAAGAAAACAGAAGCAATATGAAAGGAAGTCTTCTGTTTTGCTAGAAGTGACACACTTAAGATGACACTTAAATGAGTTTATTGTTGCACCAAATAATAAACAGAGTTGTAACACAGCAAAAAAAACACGAGCAGAAATACCTTCTTGAGTTTCCAGCCAGTGTATATGACTAGATTTTCTTTCAGTCTCAAGGTTCCTTATAATGAGCAAAACATTGTTTCTCAATGTAGAATTTTATCTAACTGCTTTTAAATCAACAGCAAAATTCTCTTTCACTTGGGATGTGCAAATATCATGCTTTCTTTTCCTAATTAAATTAATTGCAAGTGCCAGAGTAGCACAATCTGATCCACGTGTGTAAAGTAAATGTATATAGGCTTTGCACAGATAAATTAATTGGAAAAATGATTAACAGGGAAAATGTACTTGCCATGCTTACATCACTCCTGCATTATGCTAATACATAATATTACAACACTAGCAGAAAGCTTAACTTACATCACCCCTGCATTATGCTGATACTTCATGCTACAGCTACATCAATCTGACGATGCATTAACATACCCTATCGCTAAAGTGATGTACAGTAGCACTGATGATACGCTAGTTTAAATCAATGTCAAAGTGATATCGCTGTAATGCCACTATGTTGATCATTTGATATAATATATTGCTGAAGAAATACCACGCTGATTACATATCAGCACAATATATCATTTTCATGTCACCATGAGGATATTGTTGAATAATCTACTGAAGAAGAAGGAAGGAAATCTGACGGAATCTTTTACATAAGAATATATTTCCTAGATATTCAGTAACATTTTAACTGCTTGTCATGGTTCTATGTTTTTGTTTTTTGTCTTGTTGGTTTTTTTTTTTTTTTTATGGTTTCAGTATTCCACATCAAAACATCATGTAGTGTACAGGGCATTAAAGTGTCACTGCCCCAATTCCAAGTACCTATCCCTGTACATTACAGCAGTCACGGGATCTGGCCCTTCCGGGTGGGGGGGGCGCTCTCTTGCTGCCTGGCAGTGGGTGCTGGAGGTGCTTTCCTGGCCGTTCCAAGCTTTTCAGGTTTGACTCGGTCCCGGGAACTCTCTCTCTCTCATCTTGTCTGATTTATTAATCTCAATTTCAATTAAATTGTATATATTGTGTTATCTTGTATTCCAATATTATAGTAAAATAAGTTTTCCTCCATAAATTGCTGCCGCTGCTCTTTTCCTCCCTTTCTTCCTTCCCATTTTTTGTGGGACTGGGGTGGGTGGGGAGGGCAGAGGCCTGTCGCCCCTGTCACGGACATAGATTGATCTGGTCAACTCCGTGACACTGCTTTTTTTAGCCATAGGATGTTTAAAGAAAACCAGAACATTATTCTACCATAATCAAGAATAGAGAGGTCTTAGTTTAGACTTCTGATTTTTATTTGTTTATTTGTTTATTTAAAAAGAAATTACAGAAGTGGCATGCAGAAGTAAATGGCTCTGAGATAGCTGTGACTGCTTTAGTTGGTTTACATTTTAATGACAAAGCAGAATAACAAGGGAACTTAAAACACAAAATAATATTAATAAACTCTGAAGTATTTAAAGACTGACACCCAAAGACATCTAAACACATTTTTTCTTTGAAAAATATAGAGCACGTGCCTTTTACATATCCTTGATATTCAGATGGATAGCTGAGGAATGGCAAGAGATATTTCTCCTCATCCTAACATCCAATAAAGCTATAACTCATGATTTCTAACTCAGTCTCTCTCTTTCTGTTCAATAAAGGAAAGCAGCAGTATGATAAAACTGTTCAGAAGAGTAATAAGAATATGGGGGAAGATGAGGAAATATTTTGTGTTCCCCTGAAGGAGTCTGAAACAAGTAAACAAAAAAAAACTGCTGTTCATATTTCCTGAAAGCAATCCAAGGGCTTCATATTCTATGACAAAGAAAGTACAAAGACCTTGAATGCCCTTTCTTGAGACAAGATCAACAAAAGTCTTCAATTTAGGAAAGTAAAGCATTAAACTTCACAAGCTTTGAAATTCCTGACTTTCCACGTGTCTGCATTTTTATAAATTAACTGTCATGAACTATTTTCATAATACTTAATGCTTTTATCATCCCACTGATAAAGAAGAAAAAATAAAATCATGGTTTTTAGATGTTTTCTCCCTGTTCTTTCCCCAGAATATCCTTTGTGTATGTTCAGTGTGTAAAAATCTTTAGAAAATACGATATTTTGCTGACATAGTTATCTCAGGTAAGGTGTCCCTCAAAAACCAGTATTTGCTTCTATCTCATTGTAAAGGACAGTGTAGAAATGAGAATAAAATGAAAGGAAGAAAAGGAGCTATGATTGCATTTGCTGGTACAGCTGATCACTGACAAGTCATAACCTCAAGTGTTAGTTGACCTCTGGGGGGCCACAAAGTGGAACTTCATGATAGAGTATTCAAAGAAAAAAACTTGCATCTTCCGTTTTAATGTGTTCTGTTTAAAAATTAAATCAGGCCAAGACTCACTCAGCAGACTAAAGTGTTTGAGGGAGAAAAGAAGATTTTTTTCCCCCAGGCCATTTCCTGGTTTAGCAGTTTCTTGCTCCCTTCAATAGTTTTCAATATAGTGCCATGACTTGACTAGAGCTTCTCTTTTATGGCAATATGACAGCACAGAGAATTCCATTTCTAAATATTCTTTCTAAAGCTCTATTCCTGCAGCTACGGTCATTGCTGCAGTGACCTGTGACCTCAGTTAGATCTATTTCAGACTTTCTTGTTCCCTTGGTAGTCAGGATGGAAGTTAAGAGAGAAGGGTATTGTTTGTGACATCTTTTAACTTCTTCTTAAATAGCTGATTTTCAGTCAGCCTGAGGAGCATCTTTCTCTTCCATAAGGAAGTTCAGGTATTTGCTTTCAGAGTAATTGTGAAACTTCTGGGAGATTCAGCATGTGGGAATATTTCTATTTAGCATGTTATCATCAATCACTGTGTGCTATGCTGCTGGAAGTGACATATTCTGTATGAGATGGGAAATTAATGTCTTCATCACTTTGGTATTAAACATCTCCAGGCACTTTCACAAAATTAGCAATATTAGTACCTAGTGGCTGTCCAGATTGGGGGTAGATAATTTTACCTTTCCAATATAAAATTCATTCTTGTATTCCATCTATATATTTTGACTTTCTGATTTGCTTAGTGCTGCTCTAATCCACTGAGTAGTTATTGTGTTCCCCTCCAGAAACTATGGTATGACAGCAGCAGCAAATTGATACTTTATGTAATTCTATGGTGGTTTTACTTAAAATCTTTGTACTTCCAGGATATATTTAAGATAATATCAATTATAGATTTCAATCTCAACATAATTTTTAAAGCCTCATAGTATTTTGCTTCAAAGATTCTTGGCTTTAACATTTCATCATTGTAACTCTAGCAAATTTCCTATGTTATCAAACTAAACATTAAAATCAGTCAAATAATGGAATTAGAATAAATATAAATGATTGGAGTAAGCAATAAGAAAAAATTACATATTCCCAGTCCTTCAAGAATGGTAATTAAAGGTTCTCTAACAATTTTATTGTTGTATAAATCTGTATACATGCCTGAAACACAGCTTCTGCTGTTTCAGAAAAGGAATAAGGAAGAAATAGCTGTTGTTTACTCTCACTCCCTCCTGCCTAATATGCAGGAATGTTGTCACTTACTCAATTGCTTGAATTAGTGGCATACACATGTCAGTGGGGAACTTGACCCAGAGTCGTGTGTTCATTTGATCTCTCCGCACTTCCTGCTGCTCACACAGGATATAGTAACTAGAAGAAAACCTTACAAAAAACAGTGTGCTCAGTATTAACTATAAATATAGCACTCTGGCTATCTGTGTGTAACTTTACCTATAACAAAACTTAGTAGACAGCTTGGCAGTCTAGTAACACTGAATTTTGTTGCTACACAGAAGATCCATGCATGTGTCATGTGGCAATAGGAAGGAACAAAACTTATTACTTCTAAACCTGAACAGGAAATTTCATTAATAGAAAATATTATTCTTTTTTTTTTTTTCTCTCTCTCTGTAGACTCTCCCACTTTCACTGTATGTTTTTACCTTGGAGCATATAAAACTTTGCCCTGGTTTCCTGAAGCATTTCCAATGAAATAGATGTATCTTCGCATCAATCTTCCATCTGAGCTTAACCCCAAACTCCTAAGTGCATGGTTTGTTCAGTGTGCATCAGAAAATCAAATAAGCCATTTGTGATATTTACACAACTTTCACATCTGCAATATAAAAATATTTCAAGTGGATTAGATTTGAGGGGGAAAAAAAAGTGTTCTCTGATCTAAAAAAAATTAAGTTGTATGTCTAGCATCACATAGGAAGAATTATTCAAGGCCTGTCTGGATCTATATTTACCCTTTACCCACTGCCAATAGAAAACAATTACTTAGGAAAGAATTCAGACAAATATGCCGTGATGCTTCCCCAGTGTTTTCAGGCTCTAGAGGTTAGTTTTACTCTTTGCTGATTCAGACTCAAAAAAAACTAAATCCTAATGCCCTTCCATTCCTTCCATCCCTGAAGGGAAAAGGGATAGTAAATACAATAGTAACTAAAATGAATTCTTACCAGAGGGAAATAAAAGTGGAGGGAAAAAAAAAAAAAAAAAAAGAGTATGTAATCAAAAGGAAACAGGGCAGGGTCAATATAAATCTAAGTATCACAACATTTCACAGAATCACAGCAGAATCACAGAATTGTAAGGGTTGGAAGGGACCTCCAGAGATCATCGAGTCCAACCCCCCTGCCAAAGCAGGTTCCCTACAGCAGGTCACACAGGTAGGCATCCAGGCAGGTCTTGAACATCTCCAGAGAAGGAGATCCCACAACCCCCCTGGGCAGCCTGTTCCACCCTCACTGTAAAGAAGTTCTTGCGCACATCTGTGCGGAACTTCCTATGCTGCAGTTTCTGTCCATTTCCCCTTGTTCTGTCTCCACTCACCACTGAAAAGAGTCTGGCCTCACCACTCTGCCCCCCACACCTTACATATTTATAGACCTGGATCAGGTCCCCTCTCAGTCTTCTTTTCTCAAGGCTGAACAGACCCAGTTCACTCAGCCTTTCCTCATGGGAGAGATGCTCCAGGCCCTTCACCATCTTTGTGGCCCTCTGTTGGACTCTCCAAGAGATCCCTGTCTTTTTTGTACTGGGGAGCCCAGAACTGGACGCAGTACTCCAGATGAGGCCTTGCCAGGGCAGAGTAGAGGGGGATATTTTTGATATCTTTAATTGAGCCATATCAAACTGATGCCCAGAAATATGCAAATAATTATAGGAAGGATCAAGTACCAGTGTCTGGGAACATTTCTCGGCATTGTTTCAATTGCTATGATATACACAGAGTGACAGACCAGATTTAAACCATCACTTAATGTTGTTCTGACCTTTGGTCTCCTGAATCTTTGTAAGTTGCTTTTTATGATTTCATGATGTACACAACGGTAAACATTTTCAAAGTCATGAGAGATATCTATGGATGTTTCTATTTCTATATTTGCCAATGCCTTGCTGAAAATCATTAGAGATATGCAAGGGAAAATATTCTAGACAATTATTCAAAACAATTTTTTCTATATTAAAAAAAAAAAAAAAAAAAAAAAAGAGCAAATAATACGTACACAGAAGATGATTATTTGCAGATGACCTCTCAATACATGTTTTCTGGTGCATGCTTTGTGGAAGGTACCTTAGAAACTATTGGAATTATGTGATGCTTCTAATACCTAAAGGAAGACATAGTGACTGAGGGTGAATGCATCTCCTTATATATGTATACTGTTTGCAAGTGGAGACTGGGGAAGGAAGGACATAGCAAACAAATACAGAGGATGTAAAATGGACTGATAACTGGGTGTAAATAACTAGAAAATTTCCAACAATTTTTTTTTTTTTTAGATGTAATAAGAATCTTCAGATTCTTGATCTAATATTTTGTCTTCAAAGCAAAATTAACTTTGATTTTCAGTACAATAAGCAGTACTTTAAAATTGCCTCTGAATATGATCTCCTGTTTTTCCTGATGCTGGATTCCTGCAGGAAACATTTTGAATCTACAGGAAACATGTTGTAATAAGTGATATTCTAGTGTTTCTGAGAGAAAAGAGCCAAACCTAAATGCCTTTTTCAAGAAAACAAATAAAATTGTATCTGCAACAAGCAGACATCTAATATGTTTGGTTTCATGTAGTGATTTTCATGCCAAGTTTTGTTCCTCCAGGAGACAACAAAATAATTGTTGCACATCAGCTTTCTAGTGCTGCTCAAACAGGAGTATCCCTGCAGCACACTACTGTCCAAATTATTTTGCAAACATTTGACATATTTCTAATCCTTAAACCACTCTAATTTATCAAAGGAGAAGTATTTTTGGCTCGAAGTGAATGTAATCTTAAAAAGGTGTTTTTCATAAATGTGCAGTTCCAATTTTTTAAGAATAATTATTTTCTTATGCTCAAATCACTGTATGCTAATGTTTTCTTTAAATAAAGTAGTACCGTGGCTATTTTCTGAAATAAGCATGACTGCTGTTACTTCAAATTTGTCTTCTTGTACAGAGCACTGAGGGCATTTCAGGTTTATTGGGTAGGATAGCCAGGCATTATGAGCTGGTTTTAATACCTCATTGTTACTCTTGCAGGAGAAGACAGTTCATAGCCAAGTAAATGATCCTGACTGTCAATAACACACCATAGACCTTACTGTTGTGTAAATGAATAATAACATTTGTTGCACGGAGGGTAATCTTCAGTGCTTTTACTTGTTATTGAAATTATCTTTAAAAACAGGGATAAGTTCTATTCAATCCAATTTTATTACTGTCCTTACGTACTCTGTAGTGCTGCTATGCCTCTCCAGTGCTGCTGCCACTCTGCAGCAGACCTTCAAAAATTTGTTATAGAAGGACATCTAGTGGCACAAGCACTGTGAACATCATGAGCAAGTGAAGGGACATGAATTTTACATGCTCTCAGTGACTGCAAGGAAGAGCAGAGGTGAATTTTATTACTAACTCCAGGCCCTACTTCAGCAAACTACATGTAGTTTGATGGTGACAGGAAAGAACCCTACAAACTTTTACACCTTTCTTTGCAATCTAAATTTTTCACTCCAGCGAACGTATGTCACTGCTGAGGCTGCAACACAGAAGCAAAGATATTCAGTATAGAAACAAGTTTTTTGCTTCACAAAAAGTACTTATTTTGTATTACTTATTCTTCACTTACTATGTGTGTCATCCATAAAATATTTTGTCACCAAAATACCTGAAAATCTTCCATGCATTCCTTGAAAAGTATGACAAAGATCTACCATGTGTTGTCTGTTCTTTTCTTCTCCTGGAGACAGAAAACACAGACTGTAAAGTGCTTTCCAGGTATGCAAACTCTGTTTGTTTGAGTCTTTTACTTCGCGTTACTAAATAATTACACAAATCATAGACAGATGATATATGTATCTTTATTTTGTGAAGATGAGAACATATGTGGATATACTGCTTCAAATTAGTGTTTTATGAAATTGCTGTCTCTCTTCAAGTCAATATTTAATTTTACTGTATGCAGCTATGTGAAAGAATAGAACATTTTTTCATGGACTTCAGTGGTTGCATGTTTTCCATATGTAGCTGTAGCTCACCAACAACCAATCAGAGCTGATGCAGGGTGTTCTTCTGGCTTTGTTTCAAGGTAGGAAATATCACGGGACATCTGATTATAATAAACTCTGGAATACATTAGAGTAGGGGAATATATATTTATACATATAGTAAGTCTTTATGTTAGAATAATAAATATCTGGACTGATTTAAAAAAAAGGCAATGAAATATTTATTATAATCATGGAGAAAAAGGAATAGAGAGGTGGAACACATACATATGATTTGTTACAATTGGCTCCTTTACATGTATCAAGCAACGAAAGCTACATCTTTAATTCTTTACTTATGAAGATAAGCAGATACTGATAAGGATATGAATATGAAAGAATATTAATTTCATTAATTATCCTTTCTGCTCTCAGGTAAACATTTTTTTTTTTAAGTTTTGCAGTGTTGAATATAAAATTATAGGAAACAAAAATGGATGAAAATGGAGAGAAACAAACTTTACAAACTCTAGTGAAATACTAGGGAATTATGGAAATTACTGATTTTTATTATTATTATTTTTTTAATAACAGAAAAAATGGAAAGCAATCTGAATATTTTCAAATTTGGAAAACTTGAAATAAAATAATAAAAATAGAAATAAAATAGACAATGGAAATAAATAAAAATAATGATTAAATGTAATATAATAAAAGAATTCATAAGTTATTACTTTTTATTATTTTAATGGGGATTTTCTTATTGCAAAAATGTAATTGTGCATTGTTGTACCAAGGTTCATTTTTACATTTCATTGTACAAGTTTTCCAACAAGATTATTTCTTCCAATTTTTTCAGATTTTCAAAATGCTGGAGTTGTTAGATAAAATGCATCAAAAGCTCTTTTTTCAAAATGTGAACCTGAAAAACAGTCAGTGATAATCTACAAGTCATAAAAATCCATACCTAGCTTTTTTTTTTTCCCCGATATTTCACTACTAGTGTAATTGAGGAAAAAAATATTCCTGCCACAGTAAGATTTTCACTGGTTCTTCTTTGGCTCTGGTTATGAAAAAAAATTCATCCTCTAATTGCATTAAGAGCTCTGTTTTTGTGTAAAAGAGCCATCATTCTCCTTTACAATTAGTGATGCTTCTGGCATCGACAGAAAAATGATTTATTGAGATGCAGAAGAAAAAATCTGACAGCTAGATTATGCTTTTTTTTTTTTTTTCCTCAGTAACTCAACTTATCAGAACACCAGCCAGCACTCTAGTTAATCACCAAAGCAATATTCACCAGATGCAGTTTCTGCAATGTGCTAATTTGGGATAATACACTAGAAAATACTTCTGGAGAGATGGGAGTATTGCAAAGGACTGACATCTCACACATATGATGAGTAGTCTGTATTACCCACAGTCCCATGAAGTATCTGAAACAAAGTATAATTGGTCAAGACATGCAAATTATTATGATCAAGAAATGCACTTTGGATAGTTAACTGCCTAACTACATCCATTAAGTCATCTGCACATAAGTAAATGATCAGAGGGTTCAAATAGGCAATGATTGAAAAAGATTCTTCCGACATTTGGAGCTGAGTATCACAGTTAACAAAAATGTTAGGGGGAAGACAAGAGAATATAGAATACAACAAACTTGAACTCCACTTAAATAATGCTTGTACATGTGTAATGATACCAAATTTTAACTACCATGAATGAATGTCTGAGATTGTATGTAATGCTCAGATAACACACACAGAAGTGGATTTGAGCACAGTCACAGGAAGCATAACAAGTTATATGAAAGTTTTTCTTCTCTGTTTGAGAAAGGAAAGCTAATGATGTTCTCAAACACTGTTTTTTAAACACAAATTTTCATAATAAGACTGCCAGGGCTCTGAGCAAAACTATGGTTCATGCAACCATTTCCCTTCCTCTCCCAGGGCTGTGGTGCAGGTGGTAGATCTGGCTCTGATGGATGGCAGTGACCTGTGATGAAATACAGGATAGCCTTCACATAACCTTTCCTGTGTCATACCATCTCCTCACTTCCCCTTGCCTTTCCCACCTTGGCATTTAAAGTGCCTTGCATAACCATATTGAGGCCATTCTCACTGGACATGCTTTGTTCTTGCTCAGGAGCTGGAGGGCCACATGCTGCATCAGGACTCTATAGCATCCCTATGAGCTGCTCTGTAAGAGACAGAGGAAAGGAAGGGTACACCAGGTTGCTACTCATACTGCTGCCCTCTGCTTGTATCCTTTGAGCCAAACAGAGCAGACCTGAGTTACTGGGAAGAAATCTTGGCAGTTTTAATCAACATCTGCTGGGAAGGGTGAGAAATCATTTCTCATTTCTCCTCTGAACCCCTTGTGCAAATGACTAGAAAGTGAAATTTTCATTAGAAATTTTCAATACATCCAAAATACAGCTTCTGATCCTATTGAGTTTGAAATTATTACTGTTTTCCTGGAGCAAATTTACTCTTTAAAGCTTTACTCTTTACCTATTTTTTTCTCCAGGGAAAGTAAACAAGGAAAAAAAACAAAAAAAAAAAAAAAAAAAAAAAAAAAAAAAAAAAAAAACACCATAACAGAACCCCAAAAGCAAGAAATTAAGAGTCCTACTCAGTTCTGCTCAACTGCAGTATACTGGTATTTATCTGGGAGTCTAAAAATGAACTTTGAAAAGTACCCTCAGTGCTTAACAAAACAGAGGCCATACAACTATTGGATGAATCAAGCAACAGGCAAGTATCACACCTCATTTCTGCTACTATTCAGAAACCTGAGCCCAGATCTCCAAGCAAGGTGACTACAGCCTTATGCTTGATGAAATGCATCAAGCCTTCATGCCTCAGTACGAAGTATGAATAACTAAGATTTTCTTTCTGAAATCATCAGCTATGCAAATTACCTGAAGGGTATAGCAGGTGTGGGGAGTGTTTCAAACCATTCTGAATTGGCCTGGTTTCACTCTGACAGAAGTTAGTGAGAATTTTCCAGAGTTCAATAGGAGCATCAGTAAGCTAATAATGCTTCCTTTTAAAAATCTCATCCTTAATGCTTCTAAGCAGCTTTGAATGCCTGAAGTGAAAAGTCCCTTTAGAAGTGCAAAATCACTGTATTATCATTATATTGAGGCTGGTTTACTTTTCTTAAAAACTGTTTAAATGAAAATCTACTTTCAATGGATTGAAAGAGTTAGGGCTTCCTGGGAAGAGCAGTGTGAGTAAAGTTTAATTTAAAAGCCAGAGGTTAATATTTCTGGTTTTAGAGAAAATGGGTTTATACACATCATTCTTTACTTTGCATGCAGAAAAGAAACCTGTAATCTGATATAATCTTCTGAACACAAACAGTTCTTTCTTTTCTTAACCAACTAATTCATTTATGTCAGCAATAACAGTATTTCTTCTATGAAAATCTCACAGATGGTACAAAAAAACCCAGAATAAATATCTTGCTGCAATTTCAGAAGAGATCAAAAAGTTAATACTAATATATAATGTTGAAAACACCATTTTTGATTTCTGAATACTCTCTGAAGAAAGCACAAGGAAATATTTCTTTCATCTATAATGAGCCTGAGAGAAAGAAAACTAGGAAGATGGCTGAAGTTCAAAAGAAATTAAACCCAGAGCTATGAGATACTGTAGGTTAATATGATTGAATAATAAAACTCCTCTAAACATAAAAATATATATATAAAGCTAATCTGAGATATACAGTATTGGAATTTTTCAAGTGCTCGCTGATGATCTTAACACTATTTCTAAGCTAAATTAGAAACCAAATTTGTGTTTGTTTATATTGTAGTCCATAACCTTAGGGCTGGATGGGAAGGAGAGAAAGTGCATCATTGCAGGGCGGCTTCATTTAGTGTGAATGGGAATGATTTTGTGGTTAATGCTGTTAGAGTGCTAGGGGGAGTAATCTTCTGTTAAACCATTTTAATTTGGGAACCTTTAGCTGAACTCAAAGACTGTAAGCAGAATTATACAAAATTTATGTGAAAAAATCATTTAATCACAAGCTAAAAGACGTAACATACAGTAAGACTATCATACCACAAAGCCAATCACAATTAAGCTCACCTCTTTCAGTGAAGGCATCCAATGTATCTCTGAGGCCAGACCAGTTGTAAGGTTACAGATCTGTATTGTTCCATGGTACAGACATATCCTCCACCTTGCTGAGTTGCTGTCTTCCAGCATGGAATTTTTAAACAGTAAAATAAACAAAATCAGCATTTTTTTTCTCTAAATTTCTTGAGCTATTATTACCAACCTAGCAACTCCATTTCTATCTTCCTGGATATGTTTTTATTTTTTTATTTTTTTATTTTTAATTATGTTGAATGTCTTTTATTTATATATTTTCATAACATTTCTCACTCTTTATTCTGGAATTCAGATCATCCACATTTAAGGCACCAAGATCTGCACAGATTCCCACTTTGTGTATATTTCCATGAAGTGAATGAGACAGAGAAGCAGATGTAGTCAAGGTCTTATTTATATTACATTTCTTACAGGCTTCTCTCCATATCATTCTTCCTCTAATGCCATCTAGGTTTAATATGTCTGTAATTCACCTTCTTCATCTTTACTGAAGCATAATGACATACAGCTGGCATCAGAATATCTGTCTTATTATTGTTTCAAGGATTAATTTCAAGAACTACAGAGAGAGCTTCAAGTATTCTTCAAATTTAGGAGAATAATAGATGCATATGACTAAGCATAGATGTCAATGTAGCACTGAATACTGCCAAGATGAAAGCAACCACAGCGCTTAATCTGAATGTTAGCTTTTTTTTCCTCAATGTGTCATAGAACAGGCAATTATTTGTTCTTCTTTAAGCTCACAGGCATAAACAAAAAAACATAGAGGGATGGCTCGCCACTCAATACGTAAAATGGTAGTCTTGATCAGATGTGGAAAGGAAAGCAATTGAAATATTGTACAATAATATCAGATGGAGAGCCTTAACTTTATTTTTGATGACATGTTTTCATACGCCCATGTCTCCTGTGAAAGTGAGGGAAAGAACAACATCTCTGAAATCTAGTGGATAGCCTATCACTGTATGAGTATATTGGGAAGGACAGCATGGCTGCTTAGTCAATTCTTATGGCTATTATTTTTGAAATATTTATTCAACCTATGACTTCTTAACATTCTTAACCACATCTTCCTCCTAGTTCTTGCCTCTATTCACTCAGAGAGCACATCTGCCTCATCTCTAATGCTTCTCACCTGTCTTGCACTCAAGTTTATCAGCCTGTTTTAGTTTCTTTCTTGTCATTTATCTTGTCTTTCATCAGTAGGCCTATTTTGTACAAAGAAAATATAGATAGAATAGCGGAGTTGAACAAATGAAACGACATACTGGGTCAAGGCAAAATTCAGTATTCTGTTTGTGAAACTCTCTATAGGCAAATGTTGAGGAAAGAATATTAACAGAATAATAATGTCATTCCCCAATATTCTTTTATTATCCAAAAACTTTCAAGTCAAGGGATTTTTTTAATGCATGATCTCTGTATTTTTCTACTAAACCTCAGCAGGCTTTTATGTACTGTAAAATTATCATGTATTTTTTACCAGTGTTAAATTTTTATATCTGCCACAATTTGCCATCAAGTCTTAAGGCTGCAAGTGGGCAGATATCCCCTTTATTTATTTTGGTTTAGTTTAGTTTGTTTTATTTAAGCTGACATTGTAAATTTTTTGTACAGAAGATCCTTGAGAGCTAGAACACATAATGAGAAATGACTGCAGCAAGCAGGATTTAGGATTTGTGAAAGAAATGTGGGAAATTTTAGTTATAGCTTCTAGATTGTTTGAGAATATTGTTTGAAAATCTTTTGTAGCTTATCCACCCTATACTCTATTGAATCTGCTTATTGATGTATCTTTCAAACTGTTTTTTATGAGGGCATGAGGCATACAGGGGTGTCATCTCCTTCCTGCCTATCTGCCAGAAGAAAAATAAATATTGTAACAATTACAGTTTACCTTCTAAGCTGTATCACGTATATTGTTCCCTGTTATTTATTGTCCCAAAAGACAAAAATATTATTTTTGTCTTTTGCTATCAGTCAGAGTATTGTACTAATTCACATGATACAGTGCTGTAGCTGGGAAAATGATGGTGTGAATTTTAATGAGGATATAAAAATTATTGATAAATAATTTGTTTTTCCCGTTCTTAAGATACCCTAAGGCAAAATAGTGAATGAAAGCTGACTTTAACTGGCACAATAGTTAAGACTGTTTTTTGGGGGGGTCATGCCAAAATCTTCCTCAGAAGCCTCACTTATATGCATTTATATATATATTTTATATGCATTATATTATATATTTATATATATATATTTATATGCATTATATGCATTCGACTCTGTAGTATACAAGTTGGAGAGGCATTGGTCAAATTCAGCCACACAAGCCACAGCTGCAATGAAAAAGTTTCACATTAACACCAGAGTGCTTTACTGCAGTAATCTGTAAATGACAGCAATTATTATGTCATGTTATTCATACCTGTCATTAGTCTCAGTGAACAACGCCAAAAAGTAGACATTTGCGTATCACATAGGTCATCCTTTCTGAAACTAACTCCTGAAATTCACTGTAGCGTGAAATTAGATATAGAATCATAGAATCATAGAATCACAACATTGGAAACGACATGTAAGATCATATAGTCCAATCGTCTTCTCCTTACCACTGCTACCACAAGCACTACACCATATCTCGCAGCTCCTCATCCAGGCGCTTCTTGAACACTGCCAGGGACGGCAACTCCACCACCTCCCTCGGCAGCCATTCCAGTGCCTGACCACTCTCTGAGAGAAAGTTTGTCCTCATGTCTAACCTAAACCTCCTCTAATACAACTTGCAGCCATTTCCTCACGTCCTGTTCGTTGCTTGGGAGAAGAGGCCAAACCCCTCTTCACCACAACCTCCCTTCAGGAAGTTGTAGAGTGCAATGAGGTCTCCCCTGAGCCTCCTCTTCTCCAGACTGAACAATCCCAGCTCCCTAAGCCGCTCCTTGTAAGATTTGAGCTCCAGACACCTCACCAGTTTCATTGACCTTCTCTGGACACACTCCAGGGCCTCAACATCTTTCCTGTAGTGAGGGGGCCAAAACTGAACACAGTACTCGAGGTGCGGCCTCACCAGAGCTGAGTAGAGGGGGATGATCACCTCCCTGCTCCTGCTGGCCACACTATTTCTAATGCAGACCAGGGTGTCACTGGCCTTCTTGGCCACCTGGGCACTCTGTTGGCTCAAGTTCAGCATCAACCAACACCCCCAGGTCCCTTTCTTCTTCACAATCATCCAGACACTTGTCCTCAAGCCTATAACACTGCATGGGGTTGTTGTGCCCAAAGTGCAGGACCCGACACTTGACCCTGTTGAACTTCATCCCATTCCTCTCAGCCCAGCGATCCAGCTTATCTAGATCCCTCTGAAGGGCCTCCCTACCCTCAGACAGATCAACGCCACCTCCCAACTTGGTGTCATCTGCAAAGTTACTGAGGATACACTCAATCCCCTCATCTAGGTCATGAATAAAGATATTAAACAAGATAGGCCCCAGTAGCAACCCCTGGGGGACACCACTTGTAATGGGTTGACAGCTGGACTTAATTCCATTAACCACTACCCGCTGGGCACAGCTCTCTGGCACAGCCAATTTCTTACCCAAAGAAGGGTATACCCGTTCAGGCCACGGGCATCCAGTTTCCCCAGAAGAGTACTGTGAGAGGCAGTGTCAAAGGCTTTGCTGAAGTCTAGGTAGGCTACATCAACAGCCTTTCCCTTATCTACCAGTCTGGTCACCCAGTCATAGAAGAAGATGAGGTTGGTCAAGCACGACCTGTCTTTCATGAACCCACGCTGGCTGGGCCTAGATGCCATGCACGTACCGTGTGATCTCACCCAAGATGATTTGCTCCATAACTTTCCCTGGTACCAAGGTCAGGCAGACAGGCCTATAGTTCTCCAGATCCTCCTTACAGCCCTTCTTGTAGATGGGAGTCACATCAGTGAGCCTCCCATCCTCTCGCCAGTTAACCAGGAGCACTGACAGATGTCCAAGAGTGGCTTGGCAATCACCCCCGCCAGCTCCCTCAGCACTGGAGGGTGTAGCCCATCTGGTCCCATGGACTTGTGACGGTCCGGACGGAGGAGCTTTCTAACTGTCTCCACCTGAATCACTGGGGGTATATTCTGAATAGCATCCCAGATTTCCAAATCAGGGTGTAATGCCCAGAAGATAACTGACGCGGCTATTAAAAGCAGATGTAAAGAAGGCGTTGAGGACCTATGTTTAAGTGTTAACTCATGGGAATTTTAAAAGCCTCCTGTTGAGTTATAGTTTCTAATATAATGTCTTGCTATCTTTTTCACGGCAACAGCAAGCCTGTTTCACCTCATGAACAGCACTTATATGCATGCAAGGGAAAGAGATATTCTATATTCCAGTACTCACTGTAGTACAAATGTTCTCAATTTGCAAATGCATCTTTTTAAGCGTGAATGAGTTCAAGTTTATCTGTGTTCTGTGCATCCTAGCAGGGATACGTGGAAATTTCTAAGCTGAGGTTATTTATTGGTTGTAAAAAAAATTCTTGCCTGGAATCTGTACAAAAATGATCCAAGGGATGGAACATCTCCCCTACAAGGACAGGCTGAGAACTGGGGCTGTTCAGCCTGTAGAAGAAAATCTCCAGGGAGACTTGAGAGCAGCTATTCAGTATTTAAAGGGGGGCTTAGAAGAAAGAAGGGGACAAACTCTTCTGCAGGGGCAGAACAAGGGGAAATGGTTTCAGACTAAAAGAGGGGAAATTTAGATTGGATATAAAGAATTTTTTTATGATAAAGTGGTAAAGCACTGCCACACGTTTCCCTGAGATGTGGTGGTTGCCCCATTCCTGGAGACACTCAAGTTCAGGTGCTTGACATGGCTCTGAGCAACCAGATCTACCAGTAGGTGACCCTGTTCATTGTAGGAGAGTTGGACTATACGACCTTCAAGGGTCCCTTCCAACTCTGATGATTCTGATTATATGAATAACATCAGATAATAAAAGCTATGAAAAAAACCAACATCTTCGTCTTTTTTTTTCCCCCTCAGTATAACACAGCACCTTTTATGTAAGAAAATTTATCTCACATAATGTAAGTGTAGGAAACTTTCAGCACCAGGCCTTTCCTTTTCTGATAAAAAAATATCTTGTTGAGTAATTACATAGATATATCTGATATCTATTCACATAAGAAACTTTATTTTCCATTTAGATTTAAGACACCTAATTATTGTACTGAATGAATGTATTCATTTTCAGGAAGCTAATAGTATCAAGTGTTTTTGAAATTTACAAGTGTAGAAGTGTTAAAAAAATATTTGAATAATGCCAATTTCAAAATCGTATAGTTATTTAAGACTTCATTTATCTAACTTGAGCTGATATATCCACCACTATTCACTTAAGACCACCTGAGAACACTGACCATGCTTTTTATTGCAGATATTGTACAGAAAATGTGTTTTAAAATCTACAGAGTTTATAGAATTTTGAAATTACTTACCTGAAGCTGAAATTCTTAGATCCAAGCATCTCAATGTTATTCACACCTTTCATGCCATCATTAATGCAGTGCAGAACAAGATGCCAAACTCATAAATCCAACTTGTGAAGAAATTAAGTATAAATGAAGAAACCTCATAGTGTCCTAATTAAAGTGTTATTGATTCAAAGATGATAAATAACACACACTCTAGCCTAACTAAGCTTTGTAATTGCAAAGAACATCACGATTTAATAGTGAATTAAATTGTACATGTAGTTGTAAAACTTTTTATGTTGTAAAAATGAAACAAACGCAAGATGTATTTTAAAATTTTATATTCAAGAAAATATTCAATAAGTAATTTTTTCAAAACCATAGAAGGTGTGTTTTAGTTTGTTTCCTTGTTAGCTCATTTGGTTTTGTTACATTTTTTTAACATATCTGTTGACTTCCAAATAAATAATTAAAATAAAGTTAGCAGGATGAAAATGATGTTGGCAAGTTAAGTACAGAGCACAGCATGAATGAGTTCTAGTGCACCGTTAGAGCTTTGCTGAAGTTGGTACTCGTGACAGATGCACACTACCTAAACCAGCCAGATGAATTAGAATTTTAAAATACATCTTTCATTTGTTTCAACAGCCAGGTGACTGTGACTTTTCCTTTAACAAATGTACTTATTCATATCAATTATTTAATCTGCAGTAGAAATATTTCTTGGCTGCAGGATGGTGACTATTCCCAGTTGTTTCACAGAGTGGAAATAGAAAGTAATAACAATTGAACAAACAATAACTAGGATGTACAAAAGCAACATGGTATTGAACAGGGAAATGATTCCACTATCACACAAACCAACCCAACGGCTGTTCATTTTCTTGGTAAGAAAGTTAAACATAAATATTAAATTGAAATCACTTTTTCAGCAATATGACTATGGCAGAGTACTCCACCTGTGCAACTTGGCAAGTTCTTCAAAAGTAAATGTAGTGGATCAATTATGTATAAGTAATGCACTGAAACTGTCCTTTGAGGGAGCAGAATCTTGTTGAAACGCAATTTCTCCAATACAATGAAAATGGAAAATTTGATTTACAGTCTAAAGGTGTCAGTTCTTATAAATAGAGTCATAACAAGGATTTATAGAATCTCAGATCAAAGAAGAGAAGACTGAATGAAGGAAGAAATAGCACTTCAGTATAAATGAAGTATAATTGTTCAATCAATACTTTAAGGATTTAGGTAAGATTTCATTACACATCAATCAAAAAACTTTTTACAGACAGCACTGAAATGCATAGTAGGGAAACAGAAGCTCAAAAAAGAGTTAAAAGGATTAAAAGTCACTAAAATGCACTGAAGTTGATCATCCTAATGAAGAGTATTTAACACCCAGGAAATATTACCCTTTATCTTTCGTCTTCTCTCCCCTTCCCACATTCTTTCTTTGTCAGCAAAGAAAGATGCCAAGGTGGACTGGTTGCTACAAGGTGATTTTCAATTCCAGTTGTTGTTGCAACAGAGCAGGTGCTTCATTCTAGAAATGAAGCAGCTGTTGATAAGAGCAAAACCTATAAAATGAGTAACACAGAATTCAGTCTCAAAGCACTTCATGCAAATAGATACTTGCCTACAGGATCATTCCCCAAGCATTGATATAGAAATTTTTAACTGGATCAAGCATCCCATCTCCTACGTTTAGAAAGGGAGTAGCAGTAACACTATGTGATTTACAGCATAATAAAAAAATGCTAAAAATAAAAAATACTAAAAAAAATTATGAGAACAGACATGACTGCTGTCTATAAATACCTATGGAGTGAGTTGGACAGGAAAATACCCAGGAGGAGAAAAACTATTTAAGCTAAAGGATAATGTTAGTAAAAGGCTATGAATAAATTTAGACTGGAAATTAGAAGATTTCTAACTATTAGAAGATCTGAAGTGTGGAACAAACTCCCACAGGGCTTAGGGAGAAAAATATCTGATAGTTTAAGAAGGATCTAAAAAAGTTTGTGAAAAAAATTAGAAAATAGCAGGAGATTGAGCTAGTTTGCCCAGATCATTTCCAGTCATATGTCATATCTTAACAAGCACTACAAATACATGAGCTGCTATTTACTAAGTGACACCAATCTCCATTTCTTTTGGTTGGCTGGAAATGGTATGTTAACTAGGAAATTATATAACATTCACTGAACAAACTTTTGCACACAGTTTGAAATTCTAAAGTGAAGAATAATTTGATCTCATGGGCCTATATCTGAGGTATGCCAATCACATATTTCAGAAAAAGATACATAAATAAACTGAAGAATATAACTACGACGACTCTGGCTAGGTATTATTATGTGAGGGTAGCGAATCACATAATTCTTTAAGAGTTCCAAAAGAAAGTACAACCCTGTCTAAACTTCTCATCTTTTTTTTTCCCCTCCTCCCAAAATTCACTAAAAGGTCAGCTGCAGACAGTGTATTACAAATCCTAATGCAAAGGTTAAGTCTCTGCTGAAATGATCAGATACCTGAATGTGGAGTATTCATTCCACTTGGAGCTTCCTCGTGCTGTTCTTCTGTTGCATATGCATTGTGGATTTGGTGAACATCACAGTGAGTTATTGCACATAGGCTCATACGTCTAACTGATGTCATTGGAGTAGTTTCTTAATTAGAAAGATACACTTATTTAAACTCCAGGAAAGTGCTGAGTATTTATTTCTCAAAATATTGTTGAAAGTTAACTTTCAAAATTGCTGGGAGGCATTAGATGCTGCCTGTTCTATCTTTACCATTTCATGATATCTTGACTATTAGATGTTACTGAAGAGATTGCTCCATACTAACCTGCTGAGTAGCTGGAGAAATCTGTTGGTCAGAAAAAGTAAATATCAAAGTATTGCTTCTACAGAGGAGCTACAATGTCCATTTCATACGTCTAAGACTTCTCTGTGTCTAGGTGAGCCCTGAGAAACAAACAGCAGGAATTTTCCTTTGTTCAATAGTTATTACCTGGTTACATTAAAAGGAGGCCTTAAAGTTAATTAAATGGTGTCATAAAAATGATGCAAAACATTTATTAGACATTCTGTGAGGCGATTATTCCAAACATGGATGAATTCTCCATAAATGAAGAATTGCTGAGAACTTGTTAAGGAAAATAAAGTCTGGTTGTTTTTTTAAATTAAACTATATTGTGGATATAAAATAAGCTACTAAGCTTATTTTTTATTTATTTATTTATAAATAAATAAATTAAATATAAATATAAATATAAATTAAATATATAAATTTATTTATTTATATAAATAAATAAATATTAATTTTATATTTAAGCTTATTATTTATTTATTAATAAGCATTCAGCAACTAAAGAAAAGAATGACTTTGGTTTTGACATAAGACATTACTAGGATAAACATCTGTGTATCTAATTTACTGTAATGAATACTTAATGACTAAAACATAAAACATTCAATAATAAAAAAATTGGAGGATCATAAGTGTTTGGTTTCCAAGTTACATAAGTCACTCTGTAGTGTTTATTCTCCTTCAGGTCTGATTACAAAGATGGAATATATTGCTGCTGAGCCATAATCAGTTTAACGTTTTTATTTTTAATAACAGTTTGGCTATTTACTTTAGTTTGTAGTAACGATCCCAACACATTATAATAATTTACATCTCACTTCCAAATGAGAAATGATTTTAATTGCATAGCTAATTTTTCAACAATCCCTCTTAATTTCAAGATAAATTTGTTTTAAAAATGTGTCCAATTATTGAAGAAAATAAACAAACAACCCCCATAGAATCCCTTAATGCTCCTAATACCTCTCTAACAATGCATTTTCAATTAACTGCCTCAAAGTATAAACTTCATAGGTAAGTTGTTAAACACTGACAAAATGCACAGAGGCTGCAGTATTTCTGTCCATGGGGTTATTCAAAACTTGCCTGGACACGGTCCTGATCAACCCTCTCCAGCAATGGAGCCATTCCTGCTTTGAACCTAAAGATGAATTCAGCAAGATCATAGAATCTTAGAATGTTTTATGTTGGAAAGGACCTTTAAGATCATCTAGTTCCAGCAGCCCTTGTCATGGGCAGGGACACCTCCCACTACACAAAGTTATTCAAAGCCCCACCCAACCTGACCTTGAACTCCTCCAAGGATAGGTGAATGTACAACTTCTCCAGGCAACCTAATCCATTGCCTCACCACTTTAATAATTAAGAATTTCTTCCTAATATCTAATCTAAATCTTATCCCTCATAGTTCAAAGACATGACACTTTATCCTTGATTATACTCCTTTATCTCCTTTTGCTCTTATCAACTTCTAGTGTATCTCTAGCTTTCTTGCAGGACCTATTCATGGAAGTCTGCAATGAAGTCCCTCTAGAGACTTCTCTTTTCTAGGCTGAGCATTCTATCTTCATGGGAGACTTTTTCCAGACCTCTGATTATCCTCATGGCCTTCTTCTGGATTTGTTCTAACAGATCCACATCCATCTTATGCTGGGGGCCCCAGTGCTGAATACAGTACTGCAGGAGGTATCTCATGAGATCAGAGTAGAGGGGGAGAATCACCACATCTGTTTGAGTGCAACCATACAGCCAATTTCTTACCCACCAAGCAGTCATTTGTTGAATGCACAACTGTTCAATTTAGAGACATTTTCAAAACATTCCATTCATACTGAAAAGTTCCACGTCTATTAATCACATTGTATAATTGCATCATTTGACACTGCATTATTCAGGGAAGCAACTTTAACATTTTAGTTAAACACTTTAATGATAATAAGTATTTTAAAATATCTACATTGGATGAAAGTTTTATTTTTTATATTATGTATATGTGCATATATGTTTGCATAAGCTTGTATATATGCATGTGGACACATTATAAAAATGTGAGAATATCATTTTTTATACATCAGACATTATTATTTAATGTGCTGAGAATTTTGAGGTGTTCTTGAGTATTTATGCTTTACTTCTACTTCCATCTAATTACATTTCATCTAATTTCATTTCATTAATTAATCTAAACTTAATTCAAAATTTAAAAGGAACTGTTGCCACAGCTAAGATGGAAACTGGAGTTAGTCTAACAAAAATTAGCTTTGAGTAAGAATTAGTCTAGACAATAAGGATAATACACTATATCTTTAAAAAATACTCAATGGATCTGATTAACTTTTTCTCTTGCTTTTGACTTCTTAGAGATTCTACATAAAATTGTCAAGAAATTTCCACTTCCAGTGATTTCAGTATAAATAGAAAATAAATCTAAGATGTATGTTGAGTTACAGCTGCCAAAGTATTTAATTCAGAACTGAATATGACTCATTTGTATAGCTAATTATATTGAAAATAATGATGTTTTTGCAGTGAATTTCATTCTATCACCAGCTGCTACATATTTCAGAGCAGGTTTTTAATCCAGAAGGCAATTTTTCTGGGAAGGATGATAAATCAATTTAAATTTTTATTAGAGGCTCTATTAAATGTTTTGCTGCCCTAAATACATTGGAATACCATATAATGTCTAGTCTTTCATTCTTGCTTACATGAAATTCATACTAACTTCAACGTTTTTAGAATTTAAATGACTCTGGAAGCTGCAGTTGGCACATGTCATACAGTACCCTAGAGCTTGAATGCACAATCTGTTCCCAATAAATGTAACATGAAATATTTCCTAAAAGATATTTTTGACCTATAAAAATAGATATCTCATGATACAATAAACTAAAAAATGCCTCCATTCTCAACTGTTTAAAGGCTCAAAAATATTTTGATTTAAAAGTTTTCTTTCTTACTGCTCCTTGCAGTCTATGATCTTGTTTCAGATGATTGTTATTTTTATGGATATAAAGATACTGATGTTCTATCAGGTTGCTTATGGCTCACCAGTAATGTTGTCTGTAGTCCACTTTGTTTTTCAGGCAATATCACTGGTATTCTTTTTTCTCTGGTCTTTCTGCTAACTTTAGAACACAGTATTAAGGAAACCACTGCCTGCAAATACTTTTCTCATCACAGCCTAACACATACATTCAGTTACTAGTAACCACTGAAAAGTTTCATGAGCTTGAGAAAAAGTTTTATGTTCACAGTGCTACATAAAAGTACCATACAAGATGGAAAATTTCTTTGGATATTTTCTCATACCAGAAATTTTAAACCCAGGCTTATAAAAAATGTTTATATAAAAAGAATTATTTTTAGATATTTGATCAAAAGTGCAAAATTTTCCTTTTGCATATATTCTGTACATGTAAAACACATTTATACCTATTATTTAGAACTGTAAAGCTAAAAGGTTGTGGTGTGACATTTTTCCTCAAAACTAGTGTCAATATTTTCGCATAACATAAAAACAACAACTTTCATTATCATTTAAAACAGACTGGATCACATAGCTGGGATCAGAGACACAAGAGCCCAAGCTAAAGACAAGTGAAACCTTTGAGCACCCTCACGGAAGAGACAAGAAAGAGCCACATAGAAGCTGCGTTTGCTATTTAGGATAAGAGTTGTAAGGAGAAATCAGCATATGTCTCACTCTCCTGAGTAACTTTAATAATACTTCATTATCCCAGAAGTCTGGGACCAGCTTTGTCCACTCCCCGAGTTTGCAAGCCTCCCATGATTCAAGCTGAGGGAGACCCTGCACTTCTCATGTGCAGGGAAGAGAAGCAGGAGCAGGGCAGAGATATGACAAGGCCAGAGCTGCCTTGTACAGACAATTTCCAGCTCTAGGCATTCTGGGAGGAGATTTGCAGGAATTAAGACTATTTTAAGTATTAGGGATAATTATAATCTGGTTGGCCTGTGAAACCATTTGCTTAGAAAAAAAGTTCTAAGAGTCTCTTAATTTAAAAGAAGAGGTAATCCTGCATGGGAATGATAAAGACCAAAGTCTTAATCAGCTCTGCCGAGGTAGAGAGCTTTGGGACAGAAAGGATTAACTCACCTGCTTCATCTCAAGCTGACTAAGCTGGCAAAAGAGCTCTCTAGAGAGTCAGCTCACAAAACTTTAGGTCTAGCATCATTTAAATGCTGGACTTCTGTCAGCTGTGTCACGTCTGTCAGGCACCCACAGCTTAAGTTCAGGCAGGACAGACAACTAAGTGTGCAGATTTCACTTCGTCAAATTCTGCTCTCAGCATCTGCCTATGGTTCCAGCTACACTGATTCTCTCTGAAAAACAAGGTATTTCTTCTCACTGAAGATAACTGTAAGGAAATACATCAGTTCTTGTATACACATCCCTACAAATAGGGAAAACTCTCCTATCTCTCTTTACATAGTCCACATCAAAACGCACGTAAGCTGAAGAATTTTATTGTAGGACTCAAAACACTATTCTGTATAAAAGCTTCAAAAAAATTACAAAATGGAATCAAACTTATGCATCATATGCCTGTTAATATTTCACATTCAGTGTTTAAATCGTGCAAAAATTGCTACTGAATAGGATATATCCTCTTCAGCAGTTTGCAAGTGAAAATATAAGTCGCTCATGAGCAATTTTGTGGCAAAGATATGTCTAATAGCCTCTAAAAGTTCCGCTCAATCCTTATTTTCATACCTTCAAAATTTTGCAGGTACCTGAGGTTATTTCTCTGTATGTACAAGAGAAATAATTTATCCATATGACCAAAAGCAAATATCCAAAATATATGTCTATAATTAAATAGTTTTTCATCAGTTTTGATTAAGATTGTAATCAAACATGTATTTTGTTTATTTATTGCTTGTAATTATATATGGTTTTTGTTGTTTAATTGGATTAAACACAACATTTAATGAGCTAACAGTGGAACTCACCACACAACTGTGTAGGCAGCCATGTAAAGCACACTAAATTAAGCAGATTTCAGAAGGCATTCTGTATTATTGTCTATATTCAATACTCTGAAAGCATTTCTCAAACCTCATAGCCAGATCAAGTTCATTATTAAGACAGAATGTGAAAAGGAAATAATAGCAGTTAGGGCCCATTTTCAGAATATCAAGTAATTTCTTAAGAACAAACAGCTGAATATTCCTAATAAATAGATTGACCTGCTAAAGAGAAAGTCAGAAATTCACAGTGATTCCTTTGCCTCTGGCTAGAGAGAAAATACTTTCTTTTATGTAAAAACAAGAATCTCCGAAGCTGGCTTTTGATCAGCAAAATGCTGTATATTCATGGTATAACAGATATACATTCATATTCCTCTGGAAATATCAACATATTAAATGTTTAGAATTTCTTATTATGAGATTTAATTGCTACTTCCAAGACTTTACTATGCTGCTATATAACCTCTCAAAAAAAAAAATCAAGAAAGTTCCCATTTGAAAAAAAAGAAACAATACCTAATATTCACAAAAAATAGAAATAAAAAAGGTCATTCAAAATACAAAGTGATATTCTCATTTATTGAAAATGGAGAGTTGGAGAACTCACAGGCTGAAGAAGAATTGCTGCTAACATTAAAAAAAAAAAACATTAAAATCATAAAAATCATTTAAAACATACACAACAAATTATTCACCATCCATCTTCAATTTAAAAAAGTAACCCAGAAGTATAAAATTTTAGAGATGAACTAGGTAAATAGTATAAATCAATATTGTTTCCAAAAAAACAGAGTAAAATATATCAATATAAATAAGTTGATGGGAAATCTAGCACTGTATTCTTTTTACAAACAGATCTTGTTTTCTGAAGGAGGTATTTTTTTTATTGAAAGTAAAGGATTTGGACTCATGCTTTATACATTGCAGATACACAGTCAACATTCTTAACATCTAAGAAGGAAAAGCTGGAGAAAGGAATGACTTTTTGATGCAGCAAATAGGAATTCTACACAAAATTCATAACACTGTTCTCCTCTACAATCAGGTTGACTCCCATGAAAAATCTGTAGAGTTCTAAATATTTTCTTACCTTTTAAAGACTTTTTATCCCTTATTTCATTGCTACTTCTTTTTCTCTTGGGCATTCCACTTGCTTCAGCAAGAAGTGAGCAAAAAAAAATTAAACTTTGTATATATTGTTTCTATATTAATAATCCTTTTTTTTTTTTTTTTTTTTGTGGGGTTTTTTTTTTTTTTATTTTTATAATTATTTACATAAAAAAAAAAAATAATAATATTTTTTTTTTCTATATTAAAAAAAAATTTTTTTTTTTTTTTTTTTGTGAGGCATTCCTTTTTTTCATCTTGCTAATTAGTTCCATATTAAACAAAATCATTATCATCATGTTATACCCATTCCAAGAACTAGATAAACAAACATGAAACAAGCAGTACAATCAGACCTTTACAACCAAATTCCTTGCTAATCAGATAGAGGATGAATACAGCTCAATTCAATATTCATGAATAGTCCAAAGCAATTCTATATTTGTCACAGTTGACATTTAACATTTAGTTTTTGAAACTTCCCATTATATGAGGGCTGTTCCAAAAGTAATACCTCCTATCGTATTATTGGCCCACAGCACCGGTGCGGATGTTGAACGAATGTTCCGTGTTGTTGCCACGTGGCAGATGGCAGCAAAGTGGCAGTCTGACAAAATGGCATCTGACATGGAAATGCGTATGAAACAAAGGTGTGGAACTGAATTCCTCCATGTGAAAAAAATTGCACTAACTGATATTCATCGATGATTACTTAATATTTATGGACACCAAACAATGGATGGTAGAACAGTGAGGCAGTGGATGGTGCATTTCAGCAATGGTGACAGTGACATGAAAGACAAGCCACATACTGAGAGGCCATGCTCAATTCTCACACCATGAAATGAAGAGCATCTTAATCCCCTCATCCAAGTGAATTGGTGGATTATGAACAGGGAACTGCATACGGAGCTGCATACTGACTTCAATGTGTAGGAAGTAATGGTAGCAACATTGGAATATTGCAAAGTTTACATCAGGTGGCATATTATATTGAATGTCTTACAGAGATAAATTAAATTTAAAAGCAAAGAGGAACTTTTCCAGTCTTGACAATAGTTTTATCTTTAGCATTCTAAGCTATGAACACTTAACAGTTTTACTTTTCCTCTCACATATCTTTTTGCAATCTTCAACTGAAAAGTTTAACTAAGCAGATTATTACTTGTCTACACATGCATCTGGGTGCACTTATTGTCATAAAGATTAGGCAACACATCTTCTATAGTATAAATGGAAAGAGAAAATTAGAATAGAAAGGTCGGAAAATTTAACAGTGAATGTAGTGAATTAATAATGGATCAAAAAGCTTAGCTAATGGAAGCCAGTATTTACATGAATATGTGAATACATAAAAACATCATATGATGAGACCAGTTTGCATTTGTCATCTCTATTACTAAAAACATTCACCAAAATATTACAAGCTCTGGCTCTATCAATATTCTTTCACTGTTCTTTATACTGTAGTGAAAAATGTCATTGCGTTTTTTTTCCTCCTGCCTGTTCAAAACTTTTATTTCAACAGAAAATTATTGAAATTACGCCTTTGGAGATAACTTTTTGGAAATAAATAATTAAGTAAATTACATATATACATATATATATACATATATATATATGTATATATATGCGCTCTGTAAGCATCCAATTTCTCCACAAGATGGAGCTCATTTCCTATACTATAATATTACAGGTAACATCTTGGAAAAATGGTTGACCTTTAGACATTCTTTTGTCAAACAGTCAAAGCTAAGAATGGTAAAACAGTCCTATTATGGATGACAGAAAGTGCAGGAAACTCAACTTTTATCCTACAGTGGTTAATCCAAAACCAGTGTGCAAGTTCTAAATTTCAGATTAAGCCTCAGACGTTATTTTATAGCAGTAAGAGGTTTTATTATTATTTCATATTTAGATCTGGAATTCAGTGCTTACATAATAGAAGAATGCAATGCTATGTTATTTAGGGAAAGTTCTGTGTTGTGCAGATAAAATTTTCATATCTTTGACCATTTAGAAATGTAGCTTGGCTGTTTATATAAAACCAAAATCCAGAATCAGAATTATATCCTTAAAAACAGGAATCACTTGGAATTTTCCTCTCAGTATTCTCCTTCATTAATAGTAAAAGCAAGGGTTGCCGGGTTTTCCCATAGTAATTCTCTGACTGCCCTGCCATTAGTAGGTGTCTACACTTGCTCAGCTCTCTCTGTACAGGTAGCTCACACAGTAAGTTCAACCTTCCATCAAAATACCTGAGAATTATAGAATCACAAGTTGGCTGGAAATGGCCACTAGAGGTATTTTAGTCCATCCTCCAATGCACAGTCAGAGCAAGGACAACTTCATGTAGCACTCAGTGTTGTTAACTGCTTTCTAAAAGACAGTGAATGCACAGTCCTGGTCAGTTAAGAATACAGGCTATGTATTTCCAGTATTTGAATATAATGTTTAGAGGAAACATCCATTTTTCAGCTACAGAGCACTGTTGACATACACTTATTAAGTGAAATACTGAGCAAATGTAAAATCCGTGGAAGTAGGTCAAAGTGAGATGAAAAGCTTTGAAGTTTCAATTAAAAAATCATCCAAAAGCCCACCCAATTATGTAAGCTGTTTTGGTACATCTTCCACAGAAGGAATAGCATAGGCAACAAGATTTTTTATCATGACAATTGTGTCAGTTATAGGAAGTTTAGGATCCAGAAACCAGGTTTAACTAAGGAAACCTCATTCAGCATTGCAACAAACTTTAAAATGGCTGAATATGTCATGACTTAAGTGAAGCATCATAGGTTTTCAGTCGTTGGATTACAGTTTGCCTCTGTGAGCACAGTGGGCGAGATCTGATGTAAACTTGTTCCAGAAGCATGAGCAAGCTCAGTCATCCCTTTTTTCCTTCCTTGAAACTTTTGCTGGCTCACACGTTGCAGAGCTTTCTATCAGCTCTCACCCAAAGGAATAATTAAAAAAAAAGGAAATAAGTCACATTTTCACAACATTGCTTCTCTTCTATGTTCTTTACCAGCCCTATTTCACTGAAACTTTATAGGTCTGTCACCTAGGTTGTATATATATAAGATTATATTCATTCTTGTTCTGAAGGAATATCTATAATTTCTCACATTTTACTTTTAGACCTGTAGGCCTTACATCTCTACGGGCTCATTATTCTTACTTTTTTCTTCCCTTTGTTTTTCGCTTTCCTTTCAAACAGATGCAAGTCACAGTCCAACAGCTTTAGTTTTGTAATCATGTCTCTGATGTTTTATTCCTTTACTATTTCTATCTCGCTTGTTGATTAAAACCATCTCACTTTTCTGTGCTGTACTGCTTGTGCATTGATCTGTAATTTCTATGTCTGTATTCACTCTTCTACTTTTCCCTTCTTTGAATGCTTCCTCCTGTGAAAGATAGAAAATATCTAACAAAATATAATGGAATGAAATCAGTACCATTTGCTGTTCTTTTGCTACCACTGAATTTCCAGTTTACAGAGCCCTGGATCCTTTCATCTGATCCTCACAGCTATTCAGCTTCCCACTGTAAACCAGATCAGGTTGTTGATGTTGAAGAACTCTGGTCATTTCCTTTAAACTCTCTCAGTTCTTCTTTCATTTTTACCACTTGCAGCAAGTCTTCTCTTTACTCCAACTGCTGTCATATCCTATCACTGCAAATCATCTCATCGCTTTCTTTTCAGATTTCAGGTTCCATCTCCCTCTTCTCTCAGCCTCCTCCACTTGACCTTGGCTTCTTTGTTAATGATCCATTTAGTTCCCTTTCACTGTCTGTTATGTTGTCATTTGTCCTGCTGCTTTTCTTCAGCTCTCTGACTTGCCGATATGTCTGTCCTTCATATTTCCTTCTTTCATTAAAAATTTACTTTTTTTCCCCAATTTCTCTCTTGCTCACTTTTCCTTGTTCCAGCTATCAGCTAATCTCTTTCATCACTGATCATTCAGGTACACCTTCTTCACTTTGTGAATCACACTCTGTGATGTCACAGAGCAATTGCTTTTGGCAGGACTGATAAATGACTTATGATTACACACTTTTGGAAATTTTTTTCATTTCCTGAGATGGAGCTGATAGGTATTTTTTTGAATATGCATATCTATATAGGCCTTACAAAATAGTTTCTCTGTCAATTACAGATTGATGACAGTGTTCCTGCAGGATACATGAAACATTTTGGTTCTCTGCTTCTACTTTTAATGTAGATCACTCTCTTTCCACTGCCTTAGCTATCTTGTCATAGTTTTGTGATTTTTGGTTTTTTGGTACTCCACATCATAATATCATGTAGTGCGCTGAGATTTAAAGTATCAATGCTCAAATTCTGGGTACCTGTCCAGAAAAGAAGAACAACTACATACCCCAGGGGTATGCAGTCAGAGAGGAGATATAACCCCTGGCAAGGTCAGCTGATGCTCTCTTCTCCATCGGCACTTCTTCATCTCCCTGCTGCTTATCTGGTCGGCGCATCTCACCTCAGTGTTATGGAGGGGACTATCCGCCTTTTGGATATTCTCTCTTGCATTATATTTTACTTATTAGCTTCAATTCTAATTAGATTGTATTATAGTGTGTTATCTTGCATACTGATACTATTTTTAGTAAATTATTTTGTTTCTCCTCATATCCTTGCTGCTGTTTTTAATTGTTTTGGGGTCCCCTGTTTCCCTTTTCAGGAGGCACGGATTTTGCGAAATCCCTCTGCCCTGATCTGTATACTGTCTCTAGATACCTAATTCTTAGTGAACATTACAGAGGAAACTAAAATAAATTCCACTGGGCATATGCCTGAAAGTTAGGAAGTTCAATGCTTAGTTCTGATCTGAGGGTTCCTTTTTTTTGTCTGAAGTTATTCAGTAGACATAATTGAAGATGATATACAATTAATTATACAATTAATTCCACGTGCAGTCAATGAAAGATAAAGCTATATTACAGAAACTGAAGAATAAGAACAGAGATATATGCTCTTTTAAAGAGCAAAGACAGTCTCATAAAGTTTTGGAACAGACTCAAGTCTCTAGTTATCCACTTAACAAGGATCAAAGTAGGTACTACTGTATCATTTAATAGATAATGCTATTATCATTTAACAGTAGTCAGAAGATATTAATTAGCTCATAGCTGGTGCATTTGATTGATATGGGGAGCCACATATAAATAAAGAGAAAGATAAGTATTAATTTTTTTAAGCTTCAAAAAAAAAAAAAAAAAAAAAAAAAAAAACACAAAAAAACCAACACCCACACAACTTATAATAAATTATATCTATTTTTAAAATTAAATGCATTCAACAGAATAAGTGAACACGAAATTATTTTTAAAGTAGTTTATTAAATCTACAGTTGTCCACATGCTACTATTCAACTTACAGTAGCAACACTCATATGTTTTATGACTACACACTGTCACCTGGATAAGTTAAAACTGTAAGAAAAATAATTTATAGCTTCAAATAGTGTCAATGGGGAAAATCACTTTACTTTTAAACATTTCTCTATGTCTTTCCTCAAACACAAAACAAAACCTACTAGAATAATCAGAGAAGAATGGGATTGGAAATCAAATAAAAATTACCAAGATTTTTTAACAAGAATTAGCAAGATGATGGTCTTGAATTCCATCTCAGAAACAGAATGTTTTTGACACCCTGACGAAGTTTTAGTCATGAGTGGGATTAGGCAACTTATTAATGGAAGATCAAATACTTGGTTGCAGGTGGGTAAATAGCAGGTTCACATTTTACACTGCAGAAAGCCTGTGTCAAACTCTGATATGTCTTAATTCCATTTCATATTCAACAAAACTAACAAACAAAATCAACAGAACATCAATACAAAAATACCTTTGACAATACATTTTAACTCTGGCTGATAACCAGTTCCTTAGTGTTAGCAATAGGAATGAATAAATTCAATCTCCTATTTTTTTCTCATCAACATATATACATTTTGTTGGCAAAAGTTTTTGTTCCATCTGTTATTTCACACTAGTAAAAAAAGAATTTGATTTAAAGAGGCTGTAGGAGGGGAAGGGGGAAGAAAGGAAGATGGAGAGTCACAGGGTAGTCCTTACAGTAGGGTCCTCAGTTGTGCTCTGACACACAGAGTGATACCCAATTATTCATGATTTTCAGCAGCATGGCAATTCTCCAGCATTTTGCATTGGGTCAGCTGGTCTGTCTGAATTAACTTGATTAACAAGCACCCACTTAGACCCTGCTAGAGCTGGAACTCTCCATAGCAGTGCGGAGAACTTGCTCTGCTCATTAGATTCATAATGCTTTGAGATTTATACTTCTCAGCATGCCTCCAATTGCTTTTGCAAAAAGTGCATGAATAAAAATAACCAGAAATCACACTGACCTTTCATTTGGTCATTGTTTATAATTATTTTATATGCTTATAAAATGTCAAAATAATTTGTTTGGATCACAGAACAGCAAATGGCAAGGAATGGAAAACAGAAAACACTTTTTAACTGTGATGGTTTCACCATGGGCCATCAGAACCATTCTGTCAACTCTCTCCTCAAAGAAACATGAAGAAAAAATGCAAGGAAAACAAACAAACAAACAAACAAAACAAAACAAAACAAAAACAAAAAACAAAAAAAAAACCAACAACAACAAAAAAAAAGGTTTCACAGTTAGAGATAAGGACACAGGATCACTCACCAATTGAACAGAAAAGGGAAAAGCAGAACCACTTCTTCATAGTCATTATCAGCTCCTGCTCCACTGTGGGGTCCCTCCCTTGGGATGCCATCCTTTCCACACTCCCCACAGGCTGCATCTCCAGCCCAGGGTGCTCCTGCAGGAGTATCCATTTCTCCTTCAGGCCTCATCCACTGCTGCCCCATGGGCTCCTCTGTGGCTGCAAAGACAGATCTGCTCCACACGGTGCCCATGGGCTGCAATGTGACAGCCTGCTCCTCTGTGGGCGTCTCCTGGGCTGTGAGGAAGCTCCCACTGTGTGCCTGGAACTCCTGCCCTCTTAAACTGACCTTGGTGCCCACAGGGCTGCTCTCTCATATCCCAAAACCCAAACCCAGCTGCTGTTCCATCTCATTACTTCACTTCCTTATATCTGCGCCAGCATTACTCCCAGCTCAGCTCTGACAGTGGTGGGTCCGTGTTGGAGCAGCTGGAGCTCTGATCTGACATGGGGCAGAGCTGGGCTTTGCTAACAGAGGCTGCCCTGCAGCATCCCCAGTATCAAAGCCTTGTCACGTAAGCCCAGTACAGTAATTTAGTTGTTCTTCCCTTTTGATGTGAATTGAACTCGTTGTTCACAATAAGACAAATTCACATCAGTAACGCTCATAATTAAAAAAAAATAACTGAGTGTTCTGAAAGAAAAATTAGGTGAAAGTCTCCTAGGAAAATGTGCCATGAACTCCAAAAATGCAGCAAGGAATTCCAAGGATGTAATACTATTTGGAGAGTATATAATTCTTTCCTCAGTATAGTAATAGCTGACATTAGTGGCTATGGTTAGATATGTTTAAAATGTAAGAGCAGTCTTCAGATGATCAAAAAGCTGAAAATACAAGGCCTTTCTACTGCCTGATTTTATCAGCATGATAACATTTTCCACTGTGATTTCATTCTTGTCTTGTTCACATTTAGTACTACCTACTACACAGATAGAGCAATCTTCCCTTCTAGAATAAGTCTCAAAAAATCATACAGTAAGTCACTGATTTACAGAACTATTCACTGTAAGTCACTGATTTACAGAACTATTTACTGTTTTCTTTACTTTAACTGTTGCCATTTGATGGCTTGCTAGAAAATTTTACTTTGAATTGAAGACTTTGAATAAATGTACCCCCTTCAGCCATGTAGAAAAAGATAAATATAAATGTATGTAAATTAATGACTACTGAAATAAATAGAAATAGATCTGACTGTTCCCATGTTATGAAAAAATATTTTTTTAAATGATGTTATTTAGTGAATGAAGTAGGAAAATCCTTCTTGTTTTTTATGGTCAGATTATATGAAAAAGATTGTTTGTTACTTGAGAGCTCAGCGTGTGGAGTGGCCACAAAATAAGTACACAGTGTTCAGCAGCAGTGCTTCTATAGATGCACGAGTGCTGCTCTGGAACAAATGGCTCCTATTTTATGATGCTGGCCCACAAAATCAGAGCACCATGGAAGAAGAGGCTGAACCTTCCTGCCATTATACCATTACATTTAGTTTCTGTGTATCAGATGGCAGCAGAGGAGCAGTCTGATAAAATGGTGTCTGACATGAAAGTGTGTATGAAGCAAAGGTGAGAAAAAAAAAAAAAAAAAAAAAAAAAAAAAAAAAAAAGGCACCTGTTGATATTCGTCAACACTTGCTGAATGTTTATGGAGACCAAACAGTGCATGGGAGCACAGTGAGGTGCTGGGTGGTGCATTTCATCAGTGGTGACAGCAACAGTGTGTCATTTCTGCTGGTGTAGATATGAGTGAACATGCAGGCTGCATGTTCACCACTGGTGAAAATTTATAGCTAATGGTGGTGACTATGTTGGAAAAAAAAGTATTTTGTATCCAAGATTTTGCTCAATCTAGCAGTGTTATTTTGCTCTTTGTATCTGTTGTCGTTCCCGTGGAAATAAATAGGAGGCATTATTTCTGGAGAGATCTATGTAGCTCAAACACATCTTGGGAGAACTCCTTCTTCTGGATGGTACCTCAGAGACAATGAAAAAAAGCATCTCTTCTCTAAGTTACATGTTGCAATTTTCCCGTTAAAAAGCAGCTGATTTTTATTTAATTATCCTTTTCATCATCATTACTCCTGATTTTGTTTACTGTTATTGTGGTTCTACTTCCAACTGGAAAAAATCATAGCTGGAGTAATACAAGGAAAGGAAAAAACTGCAGCCTGAAGGTATGATGTGAATAACCATGAGCAATCACAATCAAATGGATTGCATTTTATCCCAACATTCCTAAATATAGTTCTCCCAAAATAGGTAGGAGAAAAATGTATTCAACTATATGTTTAATTTTTCCCCCCTTTTGGCTTACCTTCATTATTCAAAATTTGCATGCACTTTTTTTTTTTTTTAATTAAATTTTCTGTAGCATTTTTGACATTTCTTTTAAATGCTAATACAGAGCAGGATCAGCAGATAGTATGAGGAATGGAAATTAAATTGGAGTCTTACAGATAATGAACAAATAATAGCTATTTTAAAATGTTTTGTTATTCAAATTCTATTAATTTAATTATTTTAATGGAAGTCAAATACCCAAATACATTCAGAAATCTGTCCAAGAAATACTATGTTGTATAATCAGGTACAGCTGACAGGAATGAATTAGCGTATTTGCTTGAATAAATTTCAAGTTTCATTGTTGCACTGTGTATTTCTGCTGTCAGATGCTTTTAATGAACCTGAGATTTATAATAGAAAGAGGATACATAAATGAAAACAAGGTTACACGTTAGAGGAGAAAAAGAAAAAATTAAAAAAAAAAAGAAAAAAAAAAAGAAAAAAAAAAAAGAAGTTAAAAACACATAGACTGACAATGGAGCCTAATTTAAAGTATGACCTATCTTCCGAGCTTCCTGTCCACCCACAGGCTTCACAGGCAACATTATAACACCAGACCATCTGGGTGGATAACTCAACACAGCAGTCAGCCTGCGTGAGGTGTGGGGAAATACTGAATGCAACCCAACCAGAGCTGATTTTGTTTAGATGCTTAATTGTCTTAGTTTTTACTTAAAGAAAAGCTGAGTAGGTGCATTATTTCAATGTATTTAAAAATTAATTGATTAAATAAAAAAGAGGTGGGGGGGCTAGTTGTAGCACTGTTATGACTGCAACCTAACTTCTTTAATAAAAGTGTCTTCAGGTTACTTCAGGAAATAAATCATCTTGTTCATAACCACATCCATCTAACTGATGCTTTCCCTTCCTTCCACTTACTATAGAATTTATAGAATCATGGAATGGTTTGTATTGAAAGGGACCTCAAAGATAATCTAGCTTCAACTGTTCTGCAACAGAAAGAGTTGCCTACCACTAAATCATCTCTAGATCAGTCTGCCCAGGGCCTCATCCAACTTGACCTTGAATATCTCCAGGCATGGGGAAATCACTTATCTGGGTATAATTTTCCAGCACCTCACCATCCTCTCAGTGAAAATTTTTCCCAAAATCTGATCTAAGCTTCTCCCTCTTGTCCTATCAGCCTCTACCATGTAAAAATTTGATTGTCCTCCTTTTTCTCCCTCTTTGAGACCAATTAGAGAAAAAATAATCATGGGGCTGGTAAGTGATAAAGTGGACGTATATGGTTAATATTATTTTTACTCTAAACGTCAATATAACATAAGGGATGTAGGCAATTCAGGGTGGTAAAGAAGGAAATGAGAAGGAATCCTGAAAACACCCAGTGGATTCTGAAGGTACTGCTTGAATGAGTGGAACCTGGCCTTTTCTAGATAACCTTTCGTCTTACAGTAATTTTAGCTCTTGCAGCTCTTCCTATTTTCATATTATAGAAACTTACAAATTACTTCAATGGAGTAGTGCTTACTCACTAAAGCAATGCCAACAGAGAATTTAATTTCTTCTTGATTTTCAAAGGAAATGTCCATCTCCATATTTTTAAGCTCTTCACTGTTATTTATGTATATATATATATATATGTACACACATGCATTTTTTTCTTTATATTGCAATGCAAAGTTTTCTGGGGCAGAAATGCAGACATTTAACCTATGCACTACTTAATTGAGAATTCACAGTATTGCAAATTAATACATTAATCAACATTCTTCTCAATTTGTCTTCAGTAATTTAACATTTATGATGAATTCCATTAGTACTAATTCCTCACTTTTGGGAAGGGGTCAGTTTAATGACTGCCAATATCTGCTAGTTTCAATAACTGTTAAAAAGAAAAGTAAGGATTGTTTTCCATAAACTAGAAATGTGATTCATAATAGGAATTTTTGTCATTGTTAAAAAAAAAAAAAAAAAAAAAAGGAATGCATAAATACTAAAATGCAGCGATATATTTAAATATATCCCTAACACAATATATTTAAATATATACATAATACTGAGCTTAGATTAGACAGGAGAGTCCATAGAGTTAACAGTATTCGTGTCAAGAAACAAAAAATGCTAATACAGTTCATAACAATTACATTTTCAGAGTGATTCAAATTAGATTCAAGAACGATGAAAATAGCTATTCAAAAAAAGTAAGCCTGCACGTAGAAGGCCACAGTAACCAGAGGACAGAAATTACCTGTATTCATTCCATCATTTTGCACAAATATTCATTTCGAAGATATTGGAAGCAATGAACATAAAACAGTATTTAAAAAAAATCAAATAAATAAAATTTAATCTTAAAATAATCGAGTCAATGTCTTACAAGCATTTTTGGTTCAAAAGATCAAAATGCTGGAAAGTAAAGATGTGATGAATCACGTTATATAGTGCTGTACTTCCAACATTTTGCCAAGGTTTTCTGAAAACCACCAACCAACTAACCAACCAGAACAAAACAACAGCAACAAAACCATACCCAAACCTATACTTTTTCATCTGTTAAATTTCCTTGGAGGTACATGCTTTGGAACTACAAGCAAAAAAGATAATAACACATTGCAGGCAAAAACAAACAAACAAACAAACAAAAACCTCTTTTGGAGTCACAATTAGACATATGCACATAATTAGGGTGATCTATTAGATGTTTGTGCTGACAGAAATTTTATGAAGGGAATACTGAATCTTTGACTTACACCTTATCTGCTGGCATGGAGGTGACCTTTAGAGAGGTTTTAAAGTCTCTTTATATGTGATCAGCAGTTTTTGATCTTTTCACAGGGGGGGCTTTTAAGATGGTTCAAAGAGAGAGGAGAAGGCAACAAAGTAACCAAGACTACAGCTGTACCTCCAGTTAATACTAAATGCATCTGAAATGCCTTTGATCTGCTTATACAGGTGAGTAAAGAGGACTGAAAACTGGAGTGGAGTCACTGGTTTGATTTTCAGACTTTTATGAGTGGATCAATTACTTGAAAAGGCTCTTGGAAGCCAGAACATGCTAGTTTGGATTAGCTTGATGACCTATCCAAGCTTTACTGAAAAACTCCAAGTATATCAGCCAACCAGCCTGTTGTAGGAATCTGCACTTCTGAACTATGGATTCATTAATGTATTATGAATGTATGGGTAACTGCTGGGATATGGTACTCACCAGTGTGAGTGGAAAATACCGACATCTTCAGGATTCCAGGGTTGGGGCAGTTCAAAAAGATGGTAAGTTGATTTTATCTTCCAATGTCTTCCTTTGCGTCTGTATGAATTCTTCTTTGCTTCCTTTATCCCGCTTTGCTGACTTTGCATCTTTTTTCTGCCTTACAATTAGGACTTAACAACATTCATTCTTCAACAACTATTCATCGTTCAAAGTGAAAATTCAAATTTTATTACCAAGATCGGTTACGAAATAGATAGGCAAGTTAGCATAAAAATGAGAACACAGTGTACTTTATTTTTAGCTTTTACATACGCCAGTAATAATTTGCCACAAAATCAGCATTTAATCTTGCAGCATGATCTAAGTTTTCGATGTCATCATAATATTGGCACAAATGTTTAGATATTACCCACAAATTTTATTTTGAAGCATAAATATGTCTCAGCATAAGAATGTAAATATTCTTTCCTGTTTGGGGGGGTAGAAGAAATGCTCAATCTTTGTGAGAATGTGCTGTAGTTTGACAATAATGATCTTAGATTAAGTATGAAAAGCAGAACCATGTTCAAAAATATGCAAAGCAACAATTCATTTATTTCTGGGCAGTGTCAAATAAGGTTGTGTGCTCAGCAGGAATTGAAGGCTCCTTCAACATACTTGCTTAGAATAATTCATAGATAATGTACAAAAATATTAATTTGAAAAAACAGCTAGTAGCTCTACAGTAGGAAAAATAACAATTATAGTAAATGATGCATTCAACTAAATGAGTAAACATTTTTAAAAATTACATGGTCTTGATTTTCTCTTTCCATTGCATTTCATACTTGGGAAGAATACATTTCTTTGGCCAGAAACTTCACACTGACTTCTAATTCTAAAATTTATATTTAGCCACAAAAATAAAAGTCTGTAATTTGTTTTTCCATCTGCCATCTGAAGAAAGTCTTGTTACATATCAGATGGAGCCATCCAAAATCATTATTATTTTTTTCAAAATCAACCTTCCATTTACAAAATATACAGTAAAATCTTCAGGATTTCTTTCTGGTAAACATCATGTGCATGAATTCTAATGATAAAATGTAAGGGAAATTAAATGTCAGTGCAACTAACACAGGCATCTGAAGATTAAAAGAGTCATATGAAAATGAAACGGAAATGAATTTTCATATGAAATGAAATGGAATTCCATTTCAGAAAGAAATATATCATTTCAGTTATTCATGAGGAAGCCATAAGTTGATACAGTGATCTTCATAGAAGATATTGTGATCTTCCAATGCATGTAATAGCACCAGTGTGAATCTAAACTTGAGAAAATGAAATACCAGCTATGAATTCACACCTGTCGGGTGGAAATTAAGTGTTGCTTTTCAGGTACTTGACAATGTTGCTATGCCTTGCTTTATATCACAGTTATTTTGTTGGAATTTGACAGGACACATTCCATAAATGGGAGCCTTCTTCATTTTGTTAACAGCAATTTAAGGGCCTGAGATCATATATAAAAAAAGAAAATGCTACTTTTTCTTAATCATTTCTCAGGGTTGTATCGTCTAATATTTCTGGAACAGCTGATACTAGCAATGCACTAGTGTGATGGCTGTGGGACAGAGAAAGGGCCTGGCTCCTGGCACTGTATTTTCTTTAGTTAATGTTGAAAATGGTTCTATAAATAAATGGTTGGTCTGACCCAATAAAACACGTCTTTTCTTCAGATGTTCTCTTGCATAGTTGCTGCTTATATTTTTCTTTTATGTCTGGGCTTCATTTTCTGTTCTTGCTGTTATAAAATGTTACGGTAGCAACTTCACAAAGATTTCTCTCATCCTGCAGCATGTTCATGAAATGTAGCTTCCTAGAACGAGATGATACTATGTTTGATCTATGTTTGATAGGCACAGTAATTATTGCTAGATAGACAGAAATATATAAAGTAATTAATAATAATAACAACAACAACAACAATGCAATCAAGCTCTATGAGAAAAATCAGGACCAAAACAAATTTTTTGTAAGTGACAACATGCTTTTATCTCTCAGAATGTGACATTTTTTTCCCACACAGTTTTAGGTAGTTTTGACAGAAAATATCAATATCAATAAAAAATATCAAATATATCAAAAATATCAATAGTTCTTCGTGCCCACGTGGAAACAATATTAATAAATATTCTATCATAGAGATCAGTTTAAGTTAATTCCTAATTTTGCCTTAGTTTTGAAAGCAAGGTTTAGAAGAAAAGATTCATAATAATCAAATTAGAATGTAAGATTACAGACCAGGTCCTTCTCTGCAGAGCTTCTCTCCAACAGGTCACCCCTAACCTGTACTGATGCATGTGATTATTCCTCCCCAGGTGCTAGACACTACACTTGCTCTTGTTGAACCTCATCAGATACGATACAGCACTCAAAATAATAGAAAGTGATCTGTTAATGTCAGCATTATTCTGATCAAGTTTTCTAAGACCAAAGCTGTAATTCCTTCAAACTA
>NW_024884253.1:52335513-52340313 GCF_019232065.1 Centrocercus urophasianus
AGATAAAATTAAAATGCCTCACAAAACAACCAACCAAACAAAACACAAACCAAGCAAAAAACCACCAAGAATAATCCAGAGTGCAAATATGTATGTACTCTGCAAACTCACATATATTTTCTACTCATTCTTTATGTTCATCATTAGGGTTCCTATTTTTTTTATTTTGTAAAAATGAAATAATCATTTATAAGAGTCTACTAAGAGTGTGGATCACTCCCAGTACAGCTGTTTGGATGATTTTTACAGATAAGAGATCTTTGTATTGTGGTTGTAGTTCCTGCTTTCCATCTGGGCTCTTTGCAAAAAGATAACCCCAAACTTATTTAAGGTATGGTAGCCAACAGTTCTTGCAAAGAGCTTAGTTGATATGCTGGAATCTACTGGAGAATGTCTGTGACTGAATGCTAGCTTTTAGATAACTCTTGTAGGTGATTTTGAGGGTAAGTGACCACTGAAAGATTGATCTTGATAAGATCGTCAGAACAGCAGAAAATATCAATGATGAAGGATAGGCTGTTGGAAAGAGCAACTCAGTCAATCAGTATGAAATAAAGAAAAAACATCATCCTTTCAAGTAAAAAGAAGTTACTTGGCTCCCTTCATACATTATTAGACACAGTTAAAAGGTACTAATTTTTAATAAAAGCAAAGAAAAAAAAAAAAAAAATAACTGTCCACTCCTTAGGGTTGAATTAACTGATAATTTCATGATCAGTTGTTGAAAAAAGGCACACAAGTGCCAGTGAACTCTATTATTTTGTTTGCCTTCAACTTGTTATCTTTACAGAATATCTCAAAGTTTGTTTTCCAATTTATAAAAGCACTGCATTGCTACATAGTTCGCTTACTGATAACTTACTTCTCCGTAAAACAGTGGTCACAGCTCCATACATGAAACTAAACTGATTCTGATATGGCAATTCCTATGTAGTACTTTGAGGAACAGAATTACAGATTTTAACATAGTGCTTTATTTTCTGGTTGGAGGTGCGTACTGGTTTTCAAATTTTCTATGCCTGAATTTCAAGTGAAAATTCTCAATTACTGTTGTTTAAAAAAAAATGTGCTTCTGTGGTAAAGCCTTACACTAACAGCCATTAATCCAGTAATACTTAATGTCTCAAAAGGATTACAATGCACTGGAGGATCAGAATTAAGAGAGGATTTCTCACTTAATTATCCAACTCTGGATAATTCAGAAGGTGAAAACTATCTTTCCAGTCTTTTTAATGATTTCATTAATATTCAGACAATATTTATCCATGCCATACAATTAAAGCTATATCAGGTCCATCTTTGTTAACCTCATCTTACTACCTTCCTCCACTTCTCAGTTCTAGGCTACTACATTTCTTGCTGATATAAAGAAAGCATTGTAGAACTGCCATCTGATACCTTGTAAATTGTTGCTCAAGTACAAATAGAAACAAAGTGCAAGGAATATAAAATTGGTGCTTTTTACTTTTTAAATAATGCCTAAGAAAAAACAGGCAAAGATTATAACTATTATAAAAGTAATTATACCATAGAGAAGCGTAAGTGAACTCAGTCCATCATGTGTTTAGTTTCAAATGGCCTATAGAGAATTACCTACTTTTTTGACAGCTGAAAGTTATTAGTTTTGCTATTGATTATACCAGTTTATAGCATTAGTACAGCACAGGCAGGGCAGTACTACCACATACGTACATGAAACCTTTACTTATCTGCTGATTGAATTCTAAATTTCTAGAATAAAAGTAACATTTTAGGTTTGTTCATATATTATTTCTTATTGCTTTATTAAGATTAAAAATATTATTGTTCAAAAGTAACTCAAGAGTGGAAAATACGCTGCCTAGGCACATCTGAAATTCCACAATAACAAAGGCAAAATCTTAAACAATCACCATAGCCCATATTATCCATTTCTCACACAAAACTACTGCATTTGAACAAAAAAACTGATGGAAGAACTAATGCAAAGTCTTCCTTGACAGTCCTCATTTCAGAGGTAGGTGGTGGAATTTGCCTGTACTGGGTATGGGTGTGGTGGAATTTATTATCTTCCTCACTGCCCATGCGGTGTTGTGTTTTAGACTGGTGACAGCATTGATAGCATACTTTGCTTATGGATGCATTAAGTATGGTTGAGCATCAAGGCTTAATTTGTGCTCCAGCAAGTAGGGTTAGTGGTAGGGTACCTGAACTGACCAAGGAGATATTCCATAGAACGGTAAAACATCAGATTCAACATTAAAATTAGGGAGGGAAATTTTTATAAAGTTGCAGTTGTTCAGAGACTGGGTGGATTTGGTCCACTGTTCTTGAATGATTGCCTTAACATTTTTCTCTTCTTCCCTTTCCTTTTTCTTATTTAACTCTCTTGACCCACGTATTTCTTTTCTCACTTTTGTCTTTCTGATGATCTAACCTATATTGTTGGGGAGGACTGTGTGAGGAGCTGAACGGGGGACTTCACCACCTGGTAGGGTCACACCAACCACATTAACTCAAGACAAGCACAGAAAGCAGCAATCCCTTTCGCAGTCCTACAACTCAAACTTGTGATGTTCACAAAGAAACATCATTCTTATCACTGTATATTGACCTCAGTGAAATGTGAAGCAGAAGTAATGATGCAGCTCTAACAATAGGTACAAAAAAAAGTAGTCTACCCAGAGATATTTGTTCATCTGTATCAGTTTTTATAATATCCATGTTTACATTTCCTAGAATCCTCAATATTTTTCAGATATCCCCAGAAACAAATAATTTTTATGTGGTGATTCTACTGATAATGTAACACTGCCTATTATATTAACTGTGAAGATGAATTTTCACAGATACATAGGTCGCCTGAAAGTAATGATTATTTCCATATTTTAAGTCCTGATTATTTATGTGGAAAATACAACAGATACAAAAAAACAAACAAACAAACAAAAAAAAAAACAAACCCCAAAACATTATTTGATAGAGCAAATTTGCAGCTATGCATTTTCACCAGCAATGAACAAGAGCTTGCTTGCCACACTCATTTGCATCAGCAATGTGACAGCTGACACTATTGCCATTCCTGAAATACACCCCACCACCTCAATGTGCTTGTCTCGCTCCAATTTATAGGAGGGAGAGGAGGTTCTTTTATTATCGATATACCCGGCGTGAGATTAAGAAGCAACGGTTCAAATGTTGGTCCAACCAGTTTATTACAAATCTTAATCAGGGGAATTGGGGAAGGGGAGAACGGACACTATTATGAATTAGGGTAATGGGGGAAGGGAAGGAGGGCGATAGAAAAGATAGAAAAGAAGGAGCAAGGAGTCTTTATAGGAAGCAAGAGGGACATAGTCACCACCATGGATCCAGCGTGGTTCGTAGTTCCGTCTTTGATCCTCAGTAGCGGTGGGTCGTCAGGCATTGTTGTCCTGTTGCCAACGACGACGACAACCATGGTGATGATGGCCCTTTTTCAATGCTTCAAAGTGGTTGAGTCAGCTATTTTTGGAGTGACAGCTCAAATCCAAAGTGGTCGAATCAGCTCTCCTTTGAGTGACAGATCAAGGTGGTTGAGTCAGTTCTCCTTGCGGTGGCAGCTTCTGGCTCTGGGATCTCAGCAGGAACCTCCTTTGTTCTTATCTTTCTGGCCTTGCCAGCAGATAAGAGGAAGCAGGGAGGCACCAACTAGCATCTTGCCTCCGCAAGATACAATGGTATCATCCCCCAGCCTTCCATTCTTAGCTGGAGCGGTTTGGCCACAGGCCAGATCTTCCGCCAGTGAACACTGCTGAGCACTCTCTTCTGCTCTTCTACAGAGCAAGCAGCTCTGGGGGAAGGGGCTTGCAAATGTTCCCAAAGCGATATCGATTGTCACACAGTTAGCACCCATCAGTTGCCTCCTTGACAAGTCACTCCGAGTCTTATCACAAGAAAAACCTCAGGAAGCAAGCTTTGAGCCAAAAAAAAACTAAGAAGGATTCTCACAGTGCTCACACCCACTGTTTGGTCTCCATGAATGTTCAGCAAGAATTGATGAATGTCAGTGGGTGGCATTTTTTCTGCATGGAAAAATTTAGTGACACATCTTTGCTTCATACACACTTCCACGTCAGATGAAGTCTTGTCAGACTGCCCCTCAGCTGCCATCTGTCACACAGCAACAACATATAAGGAGTGCTGATGGGAAGGTTCAGCCTCTACTGCCATACATCCACTCCTGACACTGTGGGAAACGTAATAACTGTACCTATAAGTAATAAGGACAAGTTAATTTTATTCCTTTCTTCTGATTTGACTCCTTCTGGCTTACCTCATAGCAAAACTGAAATGCTTCATTTGGCATAAAAGAATCACATTCAGTTATGAAAACAGTTATGAAAACAAAGTTCCAGACCCTAATATTAGATACATTAGTTATATGAGATACAGAAATATTTTAAGCTATGAAGAAGTAATAGGTGTTCTCTGAAAGGGACACTTGTTTATTTTTTTTTCTCAATATTGCAAATTAAATTTCCCTCTTTCTTATTTTAAGATAAGAAATCTATGTTCACCATTAAAACAGGTCCCTGAACCCCATGTGATTTACAGAGTAATAAATATTTCTATCATACCAGAAGCATATCTGGATCTTGGAAATGAGATTCTTGCTCAATGAAAGTGAGATCAGGAAATTGAACTTGTAAACTTGTATTTTCATGCAGAACAGAACAATGACACAGATATTGCCAGACTCTCCTCTCCTCTCCTCTCCTCTCCTCTCCTCTCCTCTCCTCTCCTCTCCTCTCCTCTCCTCTCCTCTCCTCTCCTCTCCTT
>NW_024884253.1:52340413-52373007 GCF_019232065.1 Centrocercus urophasianus
ACCCTCATATGACCTCTCCTCTCCTCTCCTCTCCTCTCCTCTCCTCTCCTCTCCTCTCCTCTCCTCTTTTTTATTTTATTTTGTTTTATTTTATTTTATTTTGTTTTGTTTTGTTTTATTTCGGGGAGAGACAGACTGATTTTTGCATTGGCTCAGATCAGCCATCAAAATATTCTTCTAATTAGGCATGGCCTTCATCATACACTGTATGGCTATATCATAAAACTAAAAATAAAAATTTTTCACTAAAAAACATATTTTGTAGAAGAATGATGTATGACTAAAACACAGTCTACCTCAGGGAAAAGCAAAACAAAAGAAAAGAAAAGAAAACAAAAAACAACGTGGCATTGATAACATGCTTGTTTGCCTGGAATAGAGACACTCAGATACAGGTTAGACTCTAGGACAGTGAAACTACAGCTGAGCAGATATGCCAGCATCCCTATTCTGTGGATACGTGATGATCTCATTGCATGAGAAAACTCTTACAAAGATATATAAACCCATGCTTCTAAAAGTGGTATCTTCACAGACATTTTATGCTTTGAGGTTCCAAAAGCACTTGGATATGCTCCTCATGTGTAAAGCACATTGCAGGATTCATGGCTGAGCAAGAACTCAGGGATTTGCCCTGTTCCAATGCAGAATGAAAGCCACCTGCTGCCACCTGCCCCACTGTCACAGAGTAGGTGCTGTTTGTGCCCCCCACCGTAAGTGCTGAGGGAAGGTAGATGCCAGCATGTGCTACCCTTCTGTGTTGATTGCTCCCAGCTGTGTGCATTACTTTCCTGTTTCCTCTGTATTGAGTCTAAGTGGCAAGGCTGGCTTCTGAGTGAGGTGAGGCCAAGACTGCCCCAGTGCAGCCTACAGCTGGGCACAGCAGCCAGGCTGGAGGCACCCCAGGGAAAGCCTGGGGCAAAAAGGGCAAAATACTGGAGAAATAATAGTGTGTGAAACAGCTCTGAAGGCAACAAGGGCAAAGAAGGAGTGAAAGCAGGTACTGGAGCAGAGATTGCCCTGCAGTCCACGGAGAGGACCACTGTGGAATAGATACCCACACAAGAACTGATTTATTCAGTAGGTCTGGATACTGTGGGAAAGACTGAAAGAGACTGACCACAGTCCCCAAGAGATAGAAGAGTCAGGAATGGAGGACTGAAGTTAAGTCTGGGAAAATAGAAGAGTGGGTGTGCAGTTTAATTTTTGTCTTTGTTTCCCACCATTCAAATCCACTTTAACTGGTCAAAAAAAAAAAAAAAAAAAAAAAAAGTACATTTCTCCTATATCAAGTCCGTTTTGCATATGATAGTGAACCTCTGACTCAATCTGTGAGATTTTTCCTCTTGTTTTCTCCTCCTGTCCTGCTGAGGAGCAGGAGGGAGAAAGCAGCAGAGTGTTTGACCTTCAGCAACTCTCAACCTACCACCAACAAGAATTCACAGCAGTTCCCTAAATCTCTATCAGAGCAAATGAGGGCATAGAACATTGGGCTGACGTCTGCACTGGCAGTTGCCAGCTCAGCTTAGCTGAGACTGGTGCAAGCTGCAAGCCACTTTTCCATCCCTATTCCAGCTCCGAATGAGAGTAGTTAATGGAAACCTGTGAATTTATTCTATGCTATTGGACTTTAACACTAGAAAAAGAGCGGAACATTGCACCATCTACACAAGAGGCTACACTGAAGCAATTGCCAGCTAAAAGAAAAATGTGGTGTCTATTGCCTTATTACTGAGTTGTGGCTGTGTGCTCATAAGGGCTTGTGCAGCGTGTCACTGGCCAGAGAGTTGACTTCAGACTTAGATAACAAATGTAGTGCATGTAATATATGTAATTCTGTGCACAAACACAATTTTGTGCATGAATAAATTGCTTGGCAGTGTTTTCTGTTGAAGATTTTCCAAGTAATCTTATACGTGTTCTTGGGATCATAACAGCAGAGTAACAAGGAGAGTTTTTTACTGCAGCTCAATTCAGACAGCAACTGAAAGCTCCCGTTTACCAACTACACACTCCTACCTTTTCACTTACAAGCTTGAGCCCACGAGATGAGTTGGTTGATTCACTCATCTGATAGAAAATTAATCCACTTTTCCCACCCACATGCTGAGAACTGTGGTTTCTGTCATCAGTGAGCTGAACGAATTCATCCCTAGGGAAGCTGAATCAAGACAGATGATGGAGAGGAAGCAGAGAGAAAAAGAGACTGGGCAACATCTCAAAAATATATTGGATTAGGTTTGACAGGAAAGTATATCTCCATAAATTCCTGAATAAATGCCTGGTGATCTTAAGGGTGAATGCCTGCAAATTTTATCTGTAGTTCCTTCAAAATTAGTGTTGACTGGATTTTGTTCTTTTCACATGCCTTTGGGATACAGATATATCTGTAGGCGATACAAAACATGTCAGTTGTTCTCAGTGCAAGTAGTGAAGCCATATTGTCATGTTCCTGCAATTATACTTAGAAACACTTCACTTCTTTACACAACTTTCAGAGAAATCATTACAATAAATGCACATACAGGGTTTTAACTATCTAAGGGGATACATGGGTATATGGCTGTGACAGGTTGTACATGTGAGAAAACACCCCACGGGATCCACTTGTGCTGTTAAATATGTGTGTTTGCATCACTGGCTCCAGATTTCCTGCTACTACTAAACAGTAAAAGCTATATAAAGTGCACAGTTACACTTCTTATCGGAAACCTGACTATTAAACTTGTGGAGAACTTTTCTTCCAAAATACAACTTTAAAAGTGGATTCTACAATTAAGAAATCTATAGGTTCTTTTTTTATTTATTTTTTTTTTTTACTAGATTTTCTTTGAAAGCAGTTCCTCAATCAAAAGCAGTTTAACCTTGGCAAGATTTCACTGAACTCCAGCAAGAAGATAACTAAGAAATACGTTTAAAAAATATATATATTTCCAGTTCCCAGAAGCTACTGAAATACCTGTTATGTTTTACACAGTTTTGTATGACATTTAAAAATGAATTTGGTTGTTCTTAAAAAAAAATGCTAGTTTGCCTTTCTCCCCAATGAGTGTTCATGAGGATTAGTATTGATTTGTAATGTAAAGTCAAGAGAATGGGAAAAATTGACCTTAGAAATAAGAATTATTATGAACAAAGTGGGTTTCTTTGTCTATGTGCCATCATAGATACCATTTTATCATTGTTCAGAAAATTCAATGGTCTGAAATTGTGACAAATGTTGAATTGAAGGGGAAACATCTACACTATAGAGCAGCAGATTTTTGTGCTATATGTAAGGGGAAGCAGTTACTTAGCAAAATATATCAGAAAAAAGTCATATGTCGTACTGTAATATATGAGATTAGGCACTTCTGTCAGTATTGCACTGATTTATGATGAGATTAGGACTGCATTAGTGGTGTGTGCCAAAAAGTATGATGTTTTTAATAAAGATTTTTTCTAAAATAAATCTGCAGCAAACTGCAGTAATAAATCACCCATCATTTTTTTCCCATTTTTTTCTCCCACATATTTTGCTTTAAAAAAATATTTAGGAAGATTATGTTAATAAAACTACTCAGTCTCGCACTCACTGGACAGATTTCTAAATGTACTCTTTGCAGAATACTGCAGCACCTATATAAATCATTCCAGTAAATCATAACTGCAACATTACATCATTATCACTGTCATTACATTTATTTAATTATTTTTTTGTTCGTTTGTTTGGGGGGGAGGTGGGAGCCTGGGGGTGGAATTCTCGATTTCCTTTATCACGTAGTTCTATTCACAGTCACACTGATGATAAGCCATCTTTTACCTTGCTGGCATTTCCTGGAGTAGTCCTAGAAACCTCACTTTATTTTGAAAAGTATACGTTTTAACCTTTGTGTCATCCTGTTAGCCTTTGACAAATTACTTTTAAAAACAGATTAAAAAAAAAAAAAGCAAAATAAATTTCAAATTTTTTCAAGAAATTTCCAGAATCTGCCTCCCCCATTTCTCTCTCTTCTGTCCTTCAATAATAATAGCCAGTATCAAAAGTGTTTTAATGAACTTAATTTATAAAATATCCCAATAATTCTGAAAGGTAGTGAATAAAATAAATAAATAAAAGACTTTGCGTTGTAATCGTAAATTAATTAGTCAAGTCTAATTCTCATTAAAATGAACATACCCAAGACATAGTTAAACTTACGTTGAAATTAATGTCCTTGACAATTACTACACATGTATTTTGATATTTTAATTCTGCCAAACATAAATAAAAGCAAATGTCATTCATTATCAGGAATGAAGAGACAATCATTATAGAAAACATGAACAAGATAGGGAAGGTTTAGGTTAGATATTAGGAGGAAGTTTCTAACACAGTGGGTGGTGATGCACTATAACAGGTTGCCCAAGGAGGTTGTGGATGCCCCATTCCTGGAGGCATTCAAGGCCAGGCTGGATGTGGTTCTGGGCAGCCTGGTCTGGTGGTTGGAGACCCTGCACATAGCAAGGGGGTTGAAACCAGATGATTTTTGAGGTCCTTTTCAACCCAGACCATTCTATGATTCTGTGATTCATTCTACAACAATGTGCAAGTGTTCAAAATGTCAGCACATACACACAGTTCACCATTTTTAAAAATATTTTTTCAAGGTAGTTTATCTGTTTATTTTTCACTGAAAACACTATGTTAAAATTAGGGAGCCTGGAGAAGACTTAGAATAGATCTCATCTCTGCTTATAAAAATCTTAAGAGTGTAAGATTCTTTTTAGTGGCTTGCAGTGATAGAACAAGGGGCAACACACAGAAACTGGAACTCAGAATTTCCGTACAAACATAGGGAAGAACTTTGTTACTGTGAAAGTGGCAGAGCACTGGAACAGGCTGCTCAGAGAGATTGGGGAGTCTCCTTCTCTGGAGATATTCAGTATGCACGTGTGATCTGCTGTGGGGAACCTGCTTTAGCAAGGGTGTTGAACTCATTCTCTGGAGGTCCCTTCTAAGCCTACAATTCTGTGATTCACAAATCTATGGCTTTACGGGAACAAGTCCAGTTACCTGATGAAGATGACAATCCTTTTTTTTTGTCATACAACAAGCACACAACATACTATTACATCATCTAGTCACCACATTATCTAATACCATCTCCTTATTTCTGCATGAGATGACAAGAAAGAACCTAAGATAGAGGCAACATAGTCTTAAATTCTGAAATGGAGAAGAAATAGATGAAAGCCAGAACTCACGCATCATACACATATGCTGTACCACCTATTCTTTTGTGCAAAAGAGAAATAGGATAAGCACCAACTTCTCTGGGAAATTAGCTTTTGTGGTTTCTTTATAAATATCCAGCAAGAGCAGTGGAACATGTTGTGCCAAAGCAAATAGTTGCTATTACTTCCTTTCTCACTCCCCAGTTCTGTATTGGATTGGAACATCTGAATATGGATTTCGGGTCTTGCATAAGCTGAGAGAATCCATGGCCTTGCTTCTCTCTGAACTACACTATTTCTATTCCTTTTCTTTGCAACCCAATCTTGCTGATCCTTGCCTTGTAAATTTTGGACTGGGACCTACTCTGTCACTGCAGTCCTGATTGGCCACCATGGGCTGTTGTCCAAACCTGGCTTCTGTCACTGGTCCCATTTCTCTGGTCTAGGTACTGACAAACTGCACAGTGGCTGGTTAGGACATTGATTCTTTGTGCCTTGGTTGTTCTGGCATATGATTTTCCTTCTATAGAAGGGAGAAGTAAGGTTGGACTGGTGTTTGTTGTGGGTTTTTTGTTGTTGCTTGCTTTGCTTTTTTCTTATTGATATTTCATTCTTTATAATTACTATTCAGCTGCTAGCATCTCCGCTCAATCTAAAAGGTCAGTTTATGGAAATTGGGTTCCTATTATTCCCAGTTCAGCAACTTAGTTAAAAACTTATTAGATACTTATTGAAGAAAGTATTGTTCACTGAGATGCTAATTTGCATTTAGTCTCTTATTAAAAATCAGCATTAGGGAAGGTTGGAACATGAAGGACTTGTAATTTATCTGCAGAAAAGCAGGACTTAGGAACACCTACATTTTTCAATAGTTCTGGCAAAATCTTCAAGGCAGGTGTAGAAAGAGACACAAGGTGGAAGAAAAAAGTCCTCTAAAACTCAAATGCACATACTATTACTCAGGCATGAACCAGCTTCATTATTGAAATTTTCTAAGGGCGGGAAAAGAATTGTCACAATAGCTGGATAAAAGGATAAAAAATGCTGAGGGATCTGGGCTCATTCAGCCTGGAGAAGAGAAGGCTGCGGGGGGACCTCATTGCAGCATTTCAGTACCTAAAGGAAGCCTATAAACAGGAGGGAAGTCAACTCTTTGAAAGAGTAGATAACAGCAAGAAAAGGGGAAATAGTTTTAAGTTGAAGGAGGAAAGATTTAGGTTGGATGTCAGGGGAAGTTCTTTACTATGAGAGTGGTGAGGTGCTGGAACAGGCTGCCCAGAGAGGTTGTGGATGCTCCCTCCCTGGAGGTGTTCAAGAACAGGTTGTTTGGGGCCCTGGGCAGCCTGGTATCTAATATCAGTGTCAAGGTTGGTGGCTCTGCCTGTGGTGGGGGGTTGGAGATTCGTGATCCTTGAAGTCCCTTCCAACCTGGACTATTCTGTGAAAAATATCTTCACTCCCAAAGCACAAATATTCTGCAGAAAAATAGTTTATATTCACTAAGCATGAGATGAACTGAACTCACATTTTTCTTTTAGACATTCTCAGATAAGGTATAACAACAACAGATTGAAGAATCAGTTCCTGACAAGAGTTACCACTCCTAATCAGCGCTGTTAATGACTTGCAGGGGCTTCTCCTAACTTCATTAGAACAACACAAAGACAAACCTAACCTTCCAATAACGCTCTTTTTCTTTCCCCCCCTCCAGTTTTATCTGTAAAGATGTGCAAGGTGAGAATTGTGATTTTGGAACTAAGCTTCTGGATGAAGCAGATGTTGGCCAGCTCTTGTGGCTGTTTTGCACCCACAGTTTGAAAAGGAAACAGTGCAGAATACCTCTTCTGCTGGAAATAGCGATCACTGAATGTTGCCTCTCTGTACTACAGAGATATGAGAAAAACTTTTAAAAGCAGTTAATTTAGGGGGTAAGTGCTTGCAAGCTGACCGAGTTGTCCACATGACGTGTTTTCATGACAACACATAGGACAAAATAAGTGAGGTTGACAGGGCACTTAAAATTTGCTGCTGCAGCTCAGAGTACTCAGGCTAGCTGACATAGCTTTCAGATGCATGATAGATGCCATTTAGGCATTCTAAGACTTAAATTATAGGAGTATTCCAAACCACAAGTAGTTTGCTCAGCTTCTTGATTAATATGCTTTTGCAGTTCTGAGTGACACTTTGCAATACATATCCTAAAGTAATGCATAATAGGCACTAGGTGGCGTGGAAGAGCCAGTTAGCCGGAAAATACATTTATGCTGTTCTCAGATTGACTAATCATCTTTTGCCACAGCTCATGTTGCAAGGGGAGTTGTTCATAATAATTCATCTGGTTTCTAGATTTGATCAGACGCAGATATAAAAACTAAATCAAAGTAAGTGCTTACTGAAGTGGTCTTCTCAATTGTACTTTTTCTCCCTTTTCTGAAATTACAAATATCTTCCTGTAAGCAAAAAGACTATATGCACTCTTCTTTTTCCCCCCTCTTTCTATTAGTTTTTGAAGTACTTCCTTACCACGGCCTTGTACATTCTGAAATGCTGGAGTGTTCTTCCAAACAAGCTTGTTTAATCTTAGCCTGTATTTTGTACAGACAAGGATTATTTTCTCTCCATTCCCCTTTTTTTTTTTTTTAACTACTAGTGAATATGGGAGAGAAAGTAATCATGTGTATATGCCATGTCACATGAAAATATGAAGTATTTTAACTATGGTAAACATACAGATAGTTTTTTATTTATTTTTTATTTTATTTATTTAGTTTTTTATATGCATATTAAATATACATATCAAGTCAAAATTGATTATGAAATACTCTACTCAGCTCTGTTCATTTGTTTTGTATTAATTAATATGCCTACAAGATACATAGATGCTGTAAAAAAAAAAAAAAAAGCAAAATGATAAATAAATATCCTGCTTGAAAAGATGATAGTAAAAATAAGGTTTCAAAAACAGGCTTTGTACATATTATACATATATACTTATACATATTACTGTCTTCAGTTTTAACCTAAAAATGATACATAACCACATTTACAGTAAATTTTACTACATAATATGTACACAAAAGAAAATAGAAAAGAATACTTACCTCTTCTACGTTTCTATGCCAATGACATTTTTTTTTTTTTTAATCTAAGGGTAAAATTCACTTCAGGGTTTTCTCTGACTTCTGAGGGCAAGTTGTCATTAGTGGGTTGGTCTCAAATTTAGGAGATTAATTTCAGTTAACCAAAACATATATATATATGTTTATTTATATATATATATATTTTTCTTCTGTGATATATAAATCCACAACAAAAAAATATTACAGAATCACTCTTTCATGAGATATCAAGACACCAGATTTCCAGCTACAATGAGCTTGGGTGACTTCTTGAACAGACAACTGTGGCTTGGTGAGACAGGTGGGTTTCGGTTCTCAAAGGATTAAAAAACTGTACAATACTTTCAGAATCTCAAGAAATCAATGCTTGTTAAAAAGAGAGTTGGGGTAATCCCTAATTTGCACCTATCCCTTAATGAGGATGGTATTAAAGTTTTCAATGTCTTCTGCATTTGCTGAGAATCACAGACACCACTGCTAAAAAATGTTGTTATTTTCACAAGGAGAATTGGGACTTGGCCCAGGAACTGAATTTTTAACATAGACCATAGACCTCTGTGAAGTTGCAGGAACCAGCAGTGCGTCTTGTTAAATGAAGCCCATTGATGGTATCAGAGTTATGAGAGTACTGATAACTGCTACAGGCAATGATGCTAAGATGAAAGGTAAGTAGAAAGTTAGAAGTGATAGAATGAAAGCAAAGGTAGAAAGCACTGAATTAAGCAAATAAGTGAATCCTTCCCTTACCAAACCACAAAATATATACGGCAAACCATAACCATATGATTACTGAAAACTATTTTATTTGGCAATGTATACTTACTCCATTTGATGTATTTATAGCTCTCTAATTCCTTCCATCTCTTAATAACATCGTTGTTAATATGCGGGTATATGTATCATAGTGCTTTGTGGTAATTGGCTAATCATTCAAAAGAATTCTTATTTCTACACACACTGGTGACTTAGGGAGGTCATTTTAATTTTCTGCAAATATTTTTAAGGGAACCCCAGGGAGAAATTTGGTAGAAAGTGCTACAAACAATTGCTTTTCTATAGCCACGTGCAGAGTTTATACTCTGCTGTTAAATACTGTAGGTTGATTTTGTTGAGCTTTTTGATCTTAATGAGCATAAATCTTCCATGTACTGCCATATGGTTTCTACATATGGACAGGCTGCAATTAATGCTGGAGTCTATAATTTGTCTGTTGTTCATGTCAGTTATATGTAGGATAAAAAGTTAACCCATTGGTACTGAAGATCTCTATATATACATGACCATATGCATAACTACATCTGTGGTTAACAACTGCTTGTGCAAAATAAAGTCTATGCGTAATATACAATCAATAGCAGAATACGTACTGCCAGAAATATTTTTGTAAATTTACTTTGCTATAAAACTGTTACTGTTTCCTTGTTCTTGGTCTGTAATGTGGGAAACTACCAGGAGAACATACTATTCTTTTTACAAGTAAGTTATGATTAATGTATTTTCATGTGTTTGGCACATTTAAAGACAGCAGGCTAAAGTCAGTTCATTTTTTTCTTTTTAAATTACATGTTATGCTCTGCTTTCATTCATTATGTGCTTTGAAAAGCTCCTAAAGGTAGAAATCAAAGTTTTAGCAAGATCAGCATAATGAAGTTACAAATAATATTTGTGATCTAAGAGTGGATGCCTTTCAAGAGAATTTTAGAACATCAGAACTGACAATTTTTCCAAGTCATATTGAGATATATGCACACTGAAGTACTTATTTTATCTTAGATTGAACAACAGCTAGAGAGCACTACTGCAAATGAGTTAGCACTTTTATCCCCTTTTATCAATTAAAGCTATCCAGAAATTCAGTAAAACAGAACTTGAGATAATTTCATGTTGAACTTCTGTTTTCTTAACACTTACAGGACCCCAAATCTTATCTTATCATCTTGTTCATGGAGCTCTCCTCATATAATATACTATAAGAATCATTCAGGTATTCAAATATCAAATAACGAAATGGTAGGCAACCAGCATTTGTTTCAGTTCTTTGCTTGAAACAAAGTTGAAAGCAGTATTTCACACTTAATAGTAATACTCAAATGCATTAACACATAAACAGATCTATGTAAGAGAAGTTTCATGTGATAAATTATATTCTGTAAATATCTTACATTCCAAATGTTTGTGCTTGCTTAGGCTGGTACTTTGCACATAATGATACCTTTATGAAGTTTTCACATTACAGTAGTGAAATATTTGATGTTCAGCAGACTAACTTGTATGTGAAATCTTCCGTATAACACTTTTCTCATAAAAAACATGCAGAACTGCAAGTGAAAGGCGGTATAACTGCACATTTATGGGCCTGACAGTATTTATATGTGCAGTCTTAATAATGATGAAAACTCCACACTGTATAAAATGCTTTCTTGCTGACAATATTTGAGGTTAGAATTAAGTGTTCGTACATTTAATAATTTTGTTTTTCGTATTATTTATAGTACTCAGTAATGAGGTATGATGAAAGTTTCCATCAAAGATGCGAGTATAAAATCTTGGCCTTGAGGAAGATTCTATACAACCCTGATGATTTGAAAATGATGTGCTAAAAACCACAGTGTTTTGAAGAATTTTCCTTCAGACAATGAAATATGGGAGTCTTAAATAAAGTTAAAGAAACTTATATCAAAAGCACACATTTACTTTTGAAATGTGCAAATCTGCCAAAGTTAGGAGGATTGCTATTAACTGAAAAAATACAAATAAAAAAAGAGAAAGGAAAACAGATGGAAAATAGGAAGACTGAAGTATTGAAATTCACCCATGTCGAGCAATGTAAAAAGGAAAAAAAAAAAAAAGGAAAGAAAAATAGTGGGGAAAAAAAAAAGTAATGAAAAAGAGAAAAAAAAGACATATTCATGCTGGCGTGACTTCACCATCATCTGTGGAGAATTATGTTTGTGTTTTTATAGGATTACATTTTTAAAAGGAGTAGTAGATTGCAGTGCAGAAGATTGTGGGTTATCTGAATGGTGGCCAGGATAAACCCAGTGGAAAGAATAACTAAGTATTCTCTTCTCTCTTACGTACCTGCCTTTCTCCCACAGTTGGACTTTGTTCAACTTAAAGACAAAAATTTGACTGTCAGTATGCTTCATGCGGCCCCTTTTATTCAAATTCTCCATCTAGCAAAGACTGACACTTAACATACCCACACATCCTCATTTACAATGCTTCCTTTGTCTCCTGAGTATACATGGATACACTGGAGATTAATTTTCTCAGAAAGTCTAAAGTTCATGTCTGAAGACCGTTTTAGTAGTTTAAGAGGTGCAGTATTATATGGTGTTTGTAGGTACAAACTATCTGTTTCATCATCACTATTAATTTCACCACACTTATTTTCAGTCACAAAACTGTAATCAGCTTTTATCCATCTTGGTTTGTTTCCTTTGTGTATTCTACCTGCAAGCTGCAGAACATAAATAACACTCTTTGAATAAAGTAATAAAACCAAGTACCTTATCAGTGTAGGTCTATATCAATATCCTAAGCAACCAAAAAGCACATATATTTCTTACAGTATATCCACCCACTTTAAAACCAAATGTGTCTCATTCAAATGTAATAGCTTACTTGTAGCATTCTATTTTGTCTGATGGCTAAGAAAATTATGTGTAACTCTAAAATGAAATGCTAGGGTTGATAGCTTCCTGACAATTATTCTGGCAGGAAGATACACAGGTGATTAGCACTGACAGTAGTTTTAAAGAGTCTGCTATAGTTTCCATTTTAGAATTGGAGAAATAGGTAAGCAACTAGAAACCTCGATCTATACTCCCAGCATTGCATAGCAATTAGGTCACTTTTATTTTTCTGTGGAAAACCTGATGAAACATGATGCAGTAATTGCTGATGCAGAGCACCTGGAGCAGGGCCTTAGGGAATGCTTGTATAACTCTCAATGCAACTAAGTACTCTTACAAATGTCCTTACCTCTGAGCCTGTTTAGGGATCAACAGCCAGATCACATCTTTCCTTTTCTAAATATATCTCCATACTAACAAAGTAGTTTGTTAACATCATTCCCGACAGCCCTTCTATAGCTACAAAAAGAAAATAGGTGAGACTTTGCTGGGTGCCTCATAAGAGAGTAGGCACTGCTGTTTAGAGATTATTGTCTATTCTATACCATAAGAAGACACCTGGCTGTTCCAGCAAGAACTGCAAGGCCAGTTTATCTCATAACTGAATGCGACGTTTGTTATTCTACATTTCTCAAATCAGGATGGAAAACAGAGTTAAAACAGATTGAAATGTAGACTAATGCATGGGACTACTCACAGTGGCTGCCATATTAAAAAAAAAAAATAATGACAACAACAAAGCAACTTTATTTTGCCTGGAGCATGAGGTAAAATGCATGTCTTTTGAGCATGGAAGCTGATTCTTTTTAGTAATTTACATTGTAAATTCCTTACATTGTAAGGAAATCTTACAAATTATTCGCTTCCAGAAGTAAATACAATTTTAATAAAAGAAGAGACTAAACCTGGATACCAGTGGGAAAACACTGGGCTACAAAATGCCTTCATTGTTTCTTTTAGTTTAATTGTGGTCCATTTTCTGCAAATAAACACATACATCTGCTTTCTATGATATATAAAACTTCCAGTAGAAATCTACCTGGAATCAGGAAATCCCTGTGTATTTGACAAAGATGTAAGAAATTGCCTCTGACCAGTTTTAGGAGGAGCTGTGAAAGGTATTAATCACAAGCCAAAGGAATACTTTACCCTTTCTTGACAGTAAGATCTCACTGAGGAAAAAAAATCCTTGAAGGTTACCATCTCTGAGTACAGTATTTCTTTTCTACTTAAATTAGGTATCCTTAAATGAGGTAAGGAAGGGTTCAACCCTGGAATCTTCTGCTTTCACCTGTGCTCCCACGGCTGGTTTGAAGACTTCTGGCCCAAAGAAGATGTTAAATGAATGAGGGTTTTGTTTTATTTCTTCTTACTGTGCTCAGAAGAATGAGTGTAAATGAAGATGAGAAGAAATGTGAGAAGTAAAAACTTTGTTTACCCTATCAATTTTGTTGGGGGCATTGGGAGCTCTGTTAATTTCAGATATGAATTACACCATGATGCTAATCAGCTGACTTAGAACATTCTAAATATCCCCTTTCAACAAGTAACTACAGAGTAAGTTAACCTTAGCTTTCATGGCTGACTGCTTTTGAATATGAATATTAAGTTAAACTTGGTAAAAATCTATTTTTATAATTTCTTTTTAATAAGGAACAGATATCTTTTAAGGGTGAACGTGCAAGAGCAGTAAATGCATAGTAAGCAATGCCCTATTCTCATGTTACTTCAGCTTCTGGGAGCAGCTCACTTCAGGCTTTGATGTCTTCCCCTACACAGTGGAGTAAGTCTATTTCAAACAAGTTCCTTGTATTTGATGATTTTTATCTTGGATAACTATAAATGTGCCATGTGCTTCAGAGAGGTGTCTGACATTTTCTGCAACCTTTATATGTGATGCTTTTCTTTCCTAGCCAGTTTCAGGGGTTGTTATATCCCAAAGCGGAATGTGGCAACAGTGTGACTTTTTTTGCTGCTGCCAATTAATCTGCCATCTGCTTTTGCCTTCAGGTATTGTGTTTCCCAATGAGGTTACTATATGTATCTTGTCACATAAGGTTGTTTACAGATTGCTGGTCATTATCTGCAGAAACTCAATGCCTACTCTCTTTTTAGGTCTCATTCAAAACTAATTTATTTCTCTCTGATTATAAAGATTGAAGATAATTTTTTCAGCTTCTATTTCATTAACATATGTCTGTGACACAATTTTGATGTTTTTTTTTTTCCTTTTTTTTTTTTTTTTAAGTCATTTAATGCATTGCTCGCAATAAAGGGAAAAAAAGGAATCCTGAAATTCCCTGTATAAATCTTGTACATAGCAACAGTTCTCCAGCTTTTAATTCAAATATTTTGAGATGTCTATAGCAAAGGTGATTGTACAGAAGTACAATTAGATGCCAATTTATTATCATAAGTCAATGTGTGCTGGCACAGCACTTTGCAAAGTAGGAAGGATACAGTGAAACAATTAAAAAGGTATAGAATTTGAAAAAAAGAAGCCAAACCTAGTGAATTTGTTGATATAATTGCCAGAGTCAATCTAGTGTATGGGAGATGTCCTCCTGCTCAAGAAAAACATTACTTTAATCTTTAAACTTTTAATTAAGGAAGGTCAACAGCAAACTTTTCAAGAGGTAGCTAACTCAAGTTTACAAGTTACTGAGCAGGATGTCAGGAGGTGAGTTAAGTGAAAAATAAAAAGAAAGGAAGTTCAGATGTGGTGCCTTTGCATATAGAAGAGGAAAAGACAACAAAGCCATCAAATCAGTACTTTCTCCTAAGCAAAGGAATACATTAAGTACAAAAACATTGATACCTACTCCATTTATCTTCTTGTTAATCCGCTAGCATTCAGAAAATGAACACAAGCATATAATACTAAACTTAAGATCACTGACGAGTTAACTAACCTATGACAATAAATTTTTTCACAGGAAGATGTGGTGGAAGCCCCATCCTTGGAGGCACTCAAGGTCAGGCCAGGTGGGGCTCTGAGCAATCTCATCTATCAGTAGGTGTCTCTACTCATTGCAGGAGAGTTGAACTAGGTGATCTTTAAGAGTCCCTTCCAACTCAAAAGATTTTATGGTTATATGAATCTAAGAGAGCACAAAGATATATTTAAACTTTAGTTTCAAATGTGTAGCCATTTTTGAATGCATATATGTTTTTGTATTGAAAATGTGCAAGGAAGAAGGAAAAGATGATTTCTGAAGCTGCCTGATCAAATCAACCTTTTTTATAGACAAACTTAAAATATACAGACAGAGGGAGCCCATGCTGTAAGAACAGAATCTTTGCAAAGCAGTGCATCTGTTTGTGGATTCTATACAATATACGAAAACAAAACACACACACACACACGCACAAGAAACCCTCCCCAAGACGCAGGGATAATAGATCGCTTTTATATATCAGCTGCAAGAAATGTAGCTTGTGTTAGAAATACAATTTCTGAAAAGAAATCCCATGCCCGTTGAAAATTGTTCTACTAATTTTCAGGATGATATTGTGACTTGAGGATTTTTTAGCCACTGACTTCTTCATTTTCATCCTGGTCACTTGGCAGTATTTTAAACATTCCTTAAGTTACCATCTGTCACAGTTTGGAATTTACTATGCAATGGTTTATGTGCCTCAACTTAGAGTTACCACTCTGAATGAACTTTCCATGCATTCTGTTTCTTGATGACATATAAATTCATTACGTCTCTAATTATTAATTTTTTTTCAGCTGGTAATCGTTTCTTTGGTCTCATTCTTGGGAGTCACAATATGATTTCATTACCACTCACTTTAAATGGTCCCCATCACCAATTTGTTTTATCAGCAGAAGACACCTGATTCCAGAGTATGAACAAGACAATACCTTATCTTTGTTTTCAATAAAAAATAATGAATTTTAAAATGTTGTTATTAACGTTGTTTCACTTACAAAATAAAATGTTGTATTCCTTTTATACCAGGAATGCCAGTGCATATTTTTTAACAACAAAAATAAAAAGGCAAAACATTTATTTCTGCAGTTGAGTTATTAAATTATATATATTATGTAATTAAATTAATAATACCTATAAACAAATACGTTCTTGAATTCTGAAGACTATATTATATAGATTATTTGGTGATATTAAGCCTTAGCTTCCACACCTAGAATATGAGTAAATGGCAGAAATGCTACTGTGAGGAATAAATGCAGTATTTTATTTTCTTTGTTAAATAAAATAATCATAAATCATGATACAAATTTTTTTTTCTAAAGTCAAAATATCAATGTTTCAATAAACTGTTAAGATAAATTTTGGAAGGAAAGTTTTTAAAACAAGTGGAATATAAATAAGTTATTTTTAATCAAAAAGTGAACGCTTTTTAAATATTATTTCAATAATATATATATATATTTTTTACTATAAAAGTGTGTAATAAGTGTAAAAGTGTGTAATAGGTGTAATAAGAGCCATATTATTCAACTAAACCAAACTCATACTGCTCTTATGCAGTTATTTTATCATAATATTCTCTCACAGTATTTCCAAGGGAAACAGAATACTTTTCATCCAAATCTGAAAAGATCCTTTTGTCTCGGACAAAACTAAACATAATAGTTTTAGTGGTGTAATATTTCTAGGATGGAAATCCAATAATAGAGAAACCAAGCTATGCAGTTATGAAAGCTGTCTATCTGGAGACTTGCTATTAAACTGTGCTTGAGCTTTCTGTTTACTTTAGAGGTATTTATATTTATGGCTATACATTTGTGGCTTGCTCTTACTAAATATTTCTCAAAAGCCATTTTTATAATGCACAACATAAATCATCATAACTTCAGTGGTATTCTTTTCCTAAGAAAGAAATAGGAGAGGCAATGAAGGACTTCTGTTGCTGCTCTTTGTTTCCACATCTTATTCTTCAGTGTCTTGTTGCTTTATAAATAATGCATTTATGTGAGTTTTTATAAAGGTATATGTACTCTCACCATCATTACAGTATCTACATGTGAATGCTTTTGTGCTCATAGATTCCTTTGAGATAGAAAATAAACATAATCCTTCTCCAGTGCTGCGGGGCCTAGTGGGGGAGTCTACTGTTTTGCTGCAAGCAGACATACAGTTAACCTCACAAAAAATCCTGTCCAGCTTTCAATATTGTAAACAAGCAAATAAATTCAAGAACTGGTTAAAGTACCTTCCATACAATGCAAAAATCTATATGTTTATGCAGTAATGTAAGCAACAAGCAGGGCAGCTAAGGAACGTAATTCTTGAAGATGACATTGCCATTGCGGTCATTCATAAAAGTATAGCTGTAACAAGGCAGATCAGCTGAGAAAGAACATCAGGGATGGGTGGCAGCTTTTAGGCTGCCAATAGCTACATATACAGAGCACTTGTAGAATTCTAGTTTCTTAAGGTTTTACATAAGACACTCAACACTACTGTATTTTTAGTAAGATTCAAATAATAGAAGTATCTATACACAAAAATCATCTAAAGCTTGGAACAGTGTTGCTGTGTTCAAAAATGCAATCTTAAAATTCATCGGTCTCCTTTCACCTCTGAGACTACAAAATTATAGTTATATATTATAATTATATATTATAGTTATATATTATAGTTATATATTATAGTTATATATTATAGTTATATATTATAACCATAGACTATAAACTTACTTATCCAAATGAGAGATGATCATGCCTCTAACTCTTAATTTGTTACTATTATGGCTTCCTGTTTGCAAACACAAACTTCAAGGCAAATGACCCTATCGGAAACCTCTCATATCAGATGAGTAAAACAAGATAAAATAAAAGCAGGTTGCAACTACAGAGAGCTTAGAAGACAACACAAAATTATATGTTGTATCATGTTTTACTGCTGCCCACCACAGAATACCAGCAAAAAAATTGAAGAAGAATTCCAGAGCTGATCTTTGGTAAAAATTATCTTCACCTTGAAATTCCAAGACCTTCAGTTTTCTGCAGATGCCCAAGGGCTGTTCAGTTCCATAAACAAAAAAAAAAAGTGGAAGTCAAGAAGCTCAGAAAATTTTCTGGTCCAGGAGTCAAGATGCCTCTAAATTTAAAGAAAGAATTTAGTGTACTGAAACACTAAGGAAGACAAGAAGTTCCTCATTTTTCCCCAAGACTATGCTCCATAGCAGCTTTCAATGTAGTGTGATACCTCACAGACAAGATCTAACTCCCTCTGCCTGGCCAGGCCCAGGAAAGAAGAGAGAAGTCTGATATCTATTCTCAGACTTAGCTGAATCCAAATTTAAAACATTGTTCTCTAAATATTAAAATAATATGGTAAAGCATAAACTCCTCAAAGTGTTTTTCTCTTTTATATTGATATGATGAAAAATTTAAACGGCACGCTTTATGTATTTAGAGAAATTATCACCTTAAAATAAAAAAGTGTTACTAAATAGCTGATTGTTTTTTCTCTCTGACATCTCAATAAATTAATCTTAGATCAAGTTTGCCTTCTGTAAACAGTTGATAATATCATGATCAAATTAAAAGGACTTATCTCAGAAACACGTGAGCACGAGTGGTAGGTAAAATAAGTATTGATCATAATTGTAAAAATGAAAAATCCTCTGAGGTTCTTTTGACCTTCTAGGTATAAAACAGCTAGTTCATTTCAAATCAACTGAGGATCCGAGGAGAACAGGTAGGAGGTCTACTTGAAAACTAGATTGTGTGTTGAAGTTAGTTACCTTGATGTTCCTTATAAACACTGAGGTGAGTCACCTGAGTTGGCAGAACATTCCTGCATTATCACATCCTCCGATCCAGAAAAGATCCTGACTCTGCATGCTGACAGGTTGGCATGGCACTCAAAAAGTGAATAAAATCCAAATCAGGTCCAGTTTGGGACCAGTCCACATATGCTCCAGGTAGGATTTCCAGCTGCAAAAGGGTGATGGTTGTGTTGGTTTTTTTGTTTGTTTTTGTTTGTTTGTTTGTTTGTTTGTTTTTATTATTATTTGGGGTTTTTTGGCTTAAGACTGTATATTGCAGCAAAGGGAGGGGAGCACTGATTCCTTCAGCTAGTATGCTGCTGCTCACCTTTCCTCTACAGGAAGTTGACTGGGACAATGCCTGGCCTCTCAGGTCAAAACAAAAGGCCAATGCCATCATGTGGGAGGAGAGCAGCCCAGTGGGATTTTTGGAAATAGGCAAGCTGTAATGGAAGAACTGCATGTGTTTACTTACCTTATTCATTTGATTCTCAATGTGATGAGCATCAAGTAACATTACACAAATAATCAAAAATATTTTCATGTAAAAATGCTCAATGAGAAAGTTCAAACTTAGTTCTCCATCAGAAAGCTCAGCTTCCTGTTATGCTAAGAAATTAATCTGTCATCCTTAAAACAATTTACTTATGCACCTCTATAATAACCTTAAATAATTGAATCTCTTATCTTCGTTATAATTATTTAATTTATTTTTACATTCCTAGCAAGTTTTTATTCCATGTTAAGAACAATATAAGAAGTGTAAACTCTACGGGGAGTTTACATGGGCTCATGCGTAAATTTTTAAATTCAATAGATTATTTTAACCCATATATGTTACAGCTTATGGGCTTGTGTTCTGCATTGAGCCTACCTGCAGAAAATTGGAAAGAACTTGTGCAAAAGACCTCTCTCAAGTGGCAGGAGCTTTCTTCCTGCTTTTCTGCTGACAGGCCAGATATTTTTACTAGATTTCATTACTTCTTTTCTTCAGGAGTTACATCTAGTTTATGATTTTATGAATGTTTGAAACTTCTGCACGTTTTGTGATATAAATGCAGCATGCAAATACATAGTTTAACCACCAACCCTTATATTTTCTCTCAAATTCCTGCTAAAGACAACAGGATCCTTGAGGGTTAATGGTATGTAAACCACAGAAAATTGACTCTGCATTGTCCGTGTGTGGAATCTGACTTCAAACAAGATATCCTCTGAACATCACTCCCTGTTGATTACTCTTAACTCTAGAGCAAATGTAATTTTTTTCCTCTCATCTTCTATAATAACGTGCTGAGACCTTATCCTGCTGCCACCCATCACCTAGAGGATTTTATCTAGATTAAAGGAAACTGAGAAGGCATAGTCCTGAAAGAGAGGCTTGTTCTGCATTCTAATCCAAAATGGTAAAGATTCTTTATACACTACAACGGCTTGGCAACCAAAGCATACCTGCCAACTGGAAACCCCATGTTATAAGAAGTTTAGACAGTCCAGGCTTTGAACTTCCATTTTACCTAACTTTACTCTTTTTTGTTTATTGGTTATTCATAATTATATGTGCACACAGAAGTATATTTGGGAGGTACGATTCCAAATATACTTTCCATTTTGTTACATTACAGTCCTTCATGTTGGTTTTTGTTTTTTTATTTTCTCCATCATTTTAGTGGCTGAGACTCAGTTTGCTCCTTACACAGTGCTATCAGTGCTGTCTTGCTCACCAACTTTCATGCAGATTAAACAGAAGGAGGAATTAAATCTCACTTAAGTGCCAATTAAATGCTGAAACAGTGGGCAGCAACCATATACAGCAAGGTGCCTCTCAGAAAGGCTAGTCAGAAGCTCAGCTGTGAGAGCAGAAATACTGAAGGAAAAAGCCAAGGCAAACAGGGGATCCCCATGGTTTCAGAAGCTGCAGCTGCAGAGGGAAACAGCAGGCCACAGGCAGGTGGTGGGAGATGTCTGCAGCGTGGACCTGAGAGAAAGCCAAATAGCACATTTTCATTTGGCCAACATAGTTTTGCAAAAGGCAAATCTAGGAACATTAACATGTAAGCTGCCCCTCCCTGCTTATTCCTAACATACTTGGAGAGAGATGAGATGATTACATAAACAAACTTATTCCCATGAATCATGCTGTAAACAATTTTTCTTCCGGCAATCAATTGAAAAGACTCCATGTACTGACTAGTTGCTCAGGCTGGAAGGGCTGGTGCTTTATATTTTAGTCCTACCTACAGTAAGATCAGTGGAACAGGAGTGAAATTTATTACTTCAGTTTTTGTTTTTGGAAAGATGACAAAATGCCTCTGAGGGTCTTTTTAATAGAATAAATGGTTTTTATCCTAGAAATATTTCAAAATCAAAAGATATTGAAAATATCTGTTTGTTGCGATGATTTTCAGTATTGTTAATGAATGGAGAAGTTAGAACAATATATTTAAATGTATATTTGCATTTATTTTTGCTTATATATTTGTGATCTAATTTATTTTCTCATGTAGTCTCATAATTTTTATGCACATTTCATTTAAGTCTTGAAATATTTCCTGAATCCACCAGCAACTAATGTCTGCCAGACCTAATGTACCATCACTGTGAGAACATGGGATTTAACTTACAACAAATTCTGCTTACTGACTGAAGTCCTCATTCACTCACTTTAACAGATAATTTTGGGAAGCTGATATGTTCTGCTCTTTACTTTCTTCCTTCTATTTTAAGTTGTCTAACTTGGTGGAACTCAAAAAATAAATCCTGCCTGATGAGCCTGAAATTAGTTCTTTGTGAATGTGATCATGTACCAGTTTGAGGAGTGAGTCCATTTGCCAAATACCTTGCTGATAAAATTTACAGTCAGGAACTGCAGCATAGGAAGTTCTGCACAAATGTGCGCAAGAACTTCTTTATGGTGCTGGTGACAGGGCACTGGAGTAGGGAGGTTGCCCAGGGAGGTGGTGGAGTCTCCTCTGGAAATATTCAAGACCCACCTGCACACCTACTTGTGTGACCTGGTGTAGGGAACCAGCTTTGGCAGGGGGGTTGGACTCAATGATCTCGGGACGTCCCTTCCAACCTCTATGATTCTATGATTCTAGGATTCTAGGATTCTAGGATTCTAGGATCCTATGATATACTGTAGGGAGTTTCTTAACAAGGTAGAAATTGTTTTTGAGCAGACCAGATCAATAGGTGCAAGTAGTTTGTTAATTTCCCCCAACTATTCTGGTCTGGAAATCTGTGTCCAAAGATGATTCATCTTTTTCTGTGATGTTATCAGATGTTCATTATTTGAATTAATTGAGCTTTTAAATTCTTTATCTTTCATGAAATTATGTGCACACACTATTACCTTGAGAGGTTTATCAGGAATTAAATTTTCATTACTCTTAGAAGTATTTACATATAATGAAAGAAGATGAGAAGCATAGGGAATGAGTGAAAAACTGATGCAAAAAAGTACATTCAGGACACTGAATCTACTCTGGTGTTCTTTCTATGTATTTAGATTTTGATGCCAAAAATAGTGACAAATGACTGTACTAGCTTGCAAATCTTTTTTTTTTTTTCAACAGAAACAAAAACAAAGTAAATGAAAACCCAACTTTTTCTTCCAAAAAACTCCAAACAAACAAACAAACAAAGCCAACAAAATCAAAAACATTAAAGTGTTTGTCACAGATTCTATACATCCATCATATTTTTCTGTAACTCCTTTAGTAAACCTGGTGGTGAGTGGTTTATTCATATATCCTTACTGCTGCAGTGAAGTGGTTTTTATGCATAATATCCTAAATTATTCATGTTGTCACAGGGTTTTTCCATAGGAGTAAAGTTGTGTTTGAAACTCTTACATACAATCAGTTATTCCTATGTATTTTCACAGAAATCTCCAGACCTAAATCAAAAATGCTTTAGTCTTAGAAGAAATGTCCACTAACAGACTTCCCAGTTCTTGATTTATCCTTCCAAGAGCTAGTACTTCCAAGCAGATCAGCATGAGATAAAGGTTAAATAAATTTTGGTGAGGCAAAGTCACAAGCACAATGTCAAGACCAGCTCAAATGAAATACAACAGCACCAATAACTTGTCTCTCTTATTCAGCTCCAAGTTCCTGTTCTTTTTCTGCTATTCTGTTGAAAGGCTTAACCACTTATCCCTCTAGCAGTTGACTATAACCATATTTTTTTCTCTCTTTTCTGAAGGACGAGGAGTGCTAAGTTGAAAGGCAAGTAAAAATACTGCAGACCTCTTGTAGAGCATGCTTAGCTACCACTTCTTGGTATGGTACAGGCCAAGTACCTCTGCTCATTCGCACATAGCAAGCCACAGAGAAAATACTCACACTCACAGGGAAGCCTTGAAGCAACATGGTATTCCCCCAGTGGAAAGATAATTCTTTTCATTGTATCTTTGCTTAGCATAAAGGTTTTGTGGTAAACATTTAGGCCTTTCCAAAATATTAATGCCGACTAAGTCTAAATAAACTTTCTTCAGGGAGTCCTAACCTTATGGTGTTCACTCTTTGAGGTGTTTCAGTAGAAGCCAGTCCTGAAATGGAAATTGTAGGTGGCAAATTGGAGGGTACAGTACAAGAAATGCTCCTTTCTTTAGCAGGATATGGCTTGTGTGCATTGATGTGCAAATACAACCTTGTTAAGACAATTCAGCTTATAAAAACAGACTTGAGTTTAAGTACCATGCCAGATATCCATCCATATTTTAAATAATTTAAATTTTTATTTTGTTATTGGAAAAGGGATACAGAGATATAATTCTAGGAAAATAAATATAAAAAATATAAAAATCGTAATGAATTCAAAGTTTCAGGATACATATTCATAATTTGATTAACTTGTTTATTTAAAGTATATATATTACTTTATGATGTAGGCATCCTCCAAATTGCTGTGACAGTATTCATAGAAAAATATAACCCAAAGATTAAAGGTCAAAATACATATTCAAAAAACATATTCTATGTTTATTCATATATTTATTCATATCCCTGATACTATTTCTATAAAATAATGATGTACTTTTTTATACTTTTTGATATACCACTATACTTATCATTATTTGTATCAAAATAATTTATGTTAGAAAAAAATGTGAATTTCGATGCACTTTGTATGATGAAGACCAGAATTTGTTTTCCAAAGTATGTGCAGACTGGAAAAAGATTCACAAATTTCTTATAAATCTTTTGCAAACTATATTGAGCAATAGTTCATACTTTTAACTTTGAAAACACTGCAATTAGATTTCAAAGAAATTAATATATTTAGTTAATTTGGCTTTATTTAATTTGTTTATGTGTTCCAAGTACAGGAATAAAATTAAAAATTAGTAAGAGCGGGAGACTGTGTGTTAAATTTATTGCAATACAACTCAGTCCGTGCAGTAATTGCATTTGTATAATTACCCGTTTGCTTTGATATAAACACTAGACTATTTCAGACTACTTTTCCGTGACCTCTAAGCACTGATCTCAGTCCCTCTATGTGTTCCATGCATCCTCAGAAAGTGATGAGATGTCCTGTTCTTACACATTCATTCAGGGGTTACCTTGGCAACCACTTGATAAGATGGTGCCATAATGTCTGTCCAGCTTCTTTCACTATAGCATGAGTTTATAGACTAGACAGTTTCAAAAGATGGTTTTCTCCCCTAGGGCCTGTAGAATGAGTATAGATTTCTTCCTATCTTAATGGAAATGAGCTACTTTCCTTGCCAGTAATCCAATGTTTTTTATGGTGCTACTTTATGATGCAAGCATGCAAAGACTCAACTGCCCTGTGTTCTACCAAATATGTTGTGTTTTACTAAATACTTATTTTAAACTAGGTTTCTCAAATTTCTGTGACCATGTTTTCTATGGGCATGTTTTCTCTGTTTATCATCCTAAATTCTGCTTACCCTTAATGTTTCACCATGTGACAATTTCAACTATATTTTAAAATAGGGGTGTCAAAGGTATTATATTATATTATATTTGTATAATATAATTATGAAATAATAATTCCATAGCTCTATATTAAGTGGGTATAACATTGTAAAATAATAATTTCATATTAATTTGGTGCATTGATACACAGAAGACATTTCAAAGGTACTATTTTCTAACACAATTTCTGCAACTAGGCAGCTGAAGGAAGAACAGAGACTTATTGCTTATTGCTGCTGTTCACTCTGTGAGCTCAAACACAAATGTATGTAAGAAGGAGAAAGGTCATGCATTTTGGAACACCCAGAAACTTAATTGGACACGGTACTGTTAGACACCAGATACTCCTTTTAGAGATTTTTCTTTCTGTGGTTGCTGATAAAAATCCAGGTCACACTGCAGCTGTAGTAGTACAGAAGTCCATTGTGGGACACAGGGGAGAAATTCACTGAAAAACCTCCCAATGATGCTGTTTCTGTTTTTACATCATATTTATGGTTTCATATGCTGCAACACAAATAGAGGTTAAAACATTGCAAACACAGTGGTTCTAGAGCTAAGCAGCCCATCCAAAATCTGCCTACTCCACCAGGCAGAGCTAGCAGCATTCATATACTGACTGAGAGTAATTTTCAGTGCAGATATCCAGTGGCTGATTGTGCTGAGACCTCACATAACTGCTTACTCTTAGGGAAATTGGGATTATTCTGCTAAAGAAAACAACAAAACAAAACTCAGAAAAATGAAGTTTTTTTTTGACTTTTTTAGATACTGAGAGACGTTATTTGCAGTGGATATTTTCGTGAACTGTTTCTTGCAGAAGATGTTCTGCCATATATTTTCTATGGAAAATTATTTGATCGCATTATTTAAAACTATTTTTCTTTTTTGTTAAAGTTTCTTATGATCCGCATTGATTACTTTTTCTATTATATCCTCTCATCTTTCATGTCTTACTTAAATCATTTTCTTTTCCTATCTGATAAAAAGGAAAAAAAAATGCAGTTGGTATGCTATAAATTGAGGACATGGTACCATTAAAAGCTCAGGTTGTTATTTTTTTATTTCCTAACCTTCTAATTTTGTATTAGCATACTTGATTTGTTCTCCAGGTGTCTTGATTCTTTTATAATCCTTTCCACTTTAATGTCAGCAATTCTTACCAGCACTGGTGATTTTATTCTTAGATGTCTCCAACAGACAGCTGCATTCCTTATTTTATGGATTTCTTTCTGATACAGGAAGAGAGTAATAGTCTGTTTTCCCATACATCGTGTAAAACAAAGCATGCTGAACAAAATAATAGAATCTCTGTTCATAGGCAGGTGTAACTTTACATAGGGGAAGTCATGTGCGATTTAGGCCACAGAGCAGCTCAAATGGATACTATGTCACAAATGGCATAACTTTTATTTTTAATTAATATAACCCCATGTGGTAGTGATTTTAGCAAACCAGTGAAGTGTTTACTGCTCTAGTTTTTTGTAATTATTTTTTTTTTCTCTTTTTACTAGTGACATGGATAAGCTAGTTTTTAGCTTTCTTTTAACAACAAATAAAACTTCAGGTAGATAGATATTTATTTTTTATTATAATATCTCAGTAATCCCTTGACAAGTTGTGAAGTGGGAGTTAAGCACTACTGAGGCCAAAAAATACTGTTGTAAAATTTGATGTGCAAGAAGTTATGTTACGTAGTTTGTCAAGAGATAAGGATGCTTGAGTACTTGAAATAGACTAGGTGAAATTTCACCCACTCATGAACATTAATGCAGAGACCTAACACAGTACATTCTTCCCTGTGTTGAAATGAAAACTAGCTAATTTTGGAAGAAGAACTAGGGAAACCCAAGCCTAGATCAAAGGCTTCTGTAGCCTTCACAACAGATACATTAGAGCTTAAAAGTTTTGACCTGAGGAGATAATCCAGATATAAAACTTTATGCCACATGCAGCATATCGTGACCTGTTTCTCTGCAGGTGCTGCACAGCTAGCACTTCTTTGGCTCAGTGTGCAGCAGGCTTTGCTGCACTGCTCAGACATGTCCAGCCTTCTCTTTCTGAGATCTCTCAGGAAATCTAAGTCAAAATAAGAACTGATTCCCAAAGCCAAGACTACTGCTTTAAAAAGAACAGCAATAGCAACAACAGCAATAATAATAAAGTGTTTTTGGACTATAGTTGTTCCTCCTTTCTCTAGACATTAGTATTCCTAAACTGTTTATTGTAAAACAGCCAGAGAAAATACATCAGGCTCAATTTATCTAACATTACATATGCAATTGAAATTCAAAGACAGAATCAATTCCAATTAGAATTAATATAATTGTTCAAGTAGATGGACTGGTAAACTCCTGAGGTCCTGTGCAACCATACTCTCCTATGATCCTATGAAATGGACAAAACTTGACAAATCTTGTAGCCTTTGAGCTATAATAGATCAAGCTGAAAACCAGATATGAAATGTTGAAGTAACTCTCTAAGAGGTTTGTTCTCAGGAAAAAAAAAAAAAAAAAAAAAAGTTATTACTATTTACTGTGTATAACAAGCACATTAATTTGTTTATCTCTGTAATGTAGAAAAACATTCTTAACGTACATTACAGCCATAAATTTATTTTCCAACAAGGACACTTAACGCTGTTAATTTCCTCTTGAAATATTTTACAGAAGTTGTTACCTTAACCAAATGAAATGCCTACTCAAAATTTTTCAGTTTCCTTGTTGTGGTTTGAAAATGTATCTGTGAAGGCTACAAACTACTGTTTTTATCATGGCAGTTTACTTCCATCATGTTGGAAATTTACCAGAGGGTATTTTAGTGAACTGCTGTTGACAAGATTGAGTTGGAAAGGGAAATGAACTTTAGTTTGAAAAAGAAGACAAGAATATCTTGCTAAGAGATGGAAATGCTTTTTAAATTGCATTCATAGTTTAAGAAAGTAATAATGTAAAGAGACACCTTATTAAAGTAGGAATGATACTGAAATTCTGTTTTCTTCTAGGAAAGGCAAGAAGAAATAGTAAGAAAAATCCTAGGGTTTGCTGTTAGCAAGCCTACTGAGATGTTCACTGATCAGTGGCCACTTAATCCTCTTTTGTATTTCTTGTACCTGAAATTTTTTCAGCACTTCTTCCCATGCAGAACTGTCATGGTTTTGGTTGGGCTAGAATTAATTTTCTTCACAGAGGCTCATAAATTGCTATTTATTTTATTTTTGAGGAAAACACTGTTGATATTTTTATTGTTGATAAACAGTGCCTACATAAAGGACTCTTCTGCTCCCCTTGCTGCCCTGCCAATGTGGAGATGAGGGGGTACAAAGAGCTGAGAGGTGATACAGCCATGGCAGCTGACCCAGACTGAACAAAGCGATATCTCATATCATTAGGCATCATGGTCAGCAATAAAAGCTAGGGTAAAAGAGGAACGGGGACACATTTGGAGAGATGGTGCTTGACTTCCCAAGAAAATATTATGCATAATTGGCCTTCCCTTGGGATGGGAAGTAGTGAATAGATTCATTGTTCTGCTTTCCTCACGTGCACAGTTTTTCTCTACCTTGTAAACTGCCTTTATCTCAACCCATTGATTCTCACACTTTTATCTTTCTGATTCTGTCCCCATCCCACCTGGTAAGAGTGAATGAGAGGCTGTGTCATGCTGAGCTGCTGCTGGGGTTAAAACAGAAAGAGAACTCAGAGTTCCTTCCTTAATAGAGTTTGATTGAACAAACTTGTATGCTATTAAATATGGAAAAAGAGATTTTAGAAGGCAGAAAAAGACCTTTAGAAAGATCACTGCTTATCCACCAAGCTTACAGTTACAATTTGAGAGAGGAAGGATGAGATTCTATGGTTCATTGTATTTACTCCAGAGTTCTCGTATACTCAAAATTATTTTTCACCTGTTTTGTAAAGACACAGATTTATTCTCAATAATTTCTAAGACTGCTTTCTTCCTTGACTAAGTAAGGCAGAGTTTTGAGAGGTTCTCCTAGCTCGTGGAAAAGAATTGTAAATTAGTAAATTGTAAATTGTAAATTAGTATAATTTAAATTGTCTTTCCTCACCTTTATGTTATTTTCAACAATCCTATAGAATCTATAGTGTTTTTGTAAACCTCTTGGACACAAAGATTTCAATCTGGCCAAAAACTCAGTTCAATACATGAAAACTGAGATGCTTCATTACCACATCTGTGCCACTAAAGTGGCAGAAAATCAAGGATTATTCAGGTTTCTGTGAAGTCAGAATTGGCAAAACACACTGTCATATCAAAATACATTCAGTTTGCTAAACTTCAAATTTCAGAATAACCTTCTCAATCATTCACTTTTTATCCTTCCATGTTGAAATGTTCCAGTCAAATAAAGCTCTAGCTAAGTCAAATGCATTGTTATGAAGGCTGTTAAGGCTATACAGATGATTAAAGAGGAATTTAGATTTATCTTCTCTATACTTACCTTTCCAATCCTTTGGGATTTTCCAAAATTTGCTTGCAGATGCAAAATTATGGAAAGTGAAAGCTGAGGCTGTATGCATACAATTTGCCTCTTCAGGACTGAGGACTAGGAGATTGTTAACTCATCTGTATCTGGGTCTAGAGTTCTCATATATTTTGGTGAACTAATAAATTTCACTTTGTGAAGGGGTGAAAGGCAGCAAAACACTCTCTATATGACAGAAGATACAATGACTGCAAAGATGGGTCATGAGACAGCTCAGCACATGTGATCTAAGAGTAACTTTTAACATCATTCTTCCAAAAAGAGTATCAACGATATTCAATATAAATAAATAAATAAACAAATAAACAAATCATGTATTTGGGATTTAAAAACAGAATGATTTCAAATAAATTGATATAAATTAAGTCTGAGAATCAGATGTTGTTGTTTACTTAAATATTGGGAAACCAGTGCTCTTAGATAAAATCAGATAATAGCAGCACAAGGTTACAGCAGATTTTCCTTTGCTAATCTAAATCAATAAGAGCAAGTGAAAAAAAAGAAAATCTCTAAGTGTTATGTTTTTTTTTCTATACTGTATATATTTTCAATGTCCATAATTTCTAGTAAAAACTATACAAATAGTAAGGTACAGCTACCTGGTTGTTGGTCCACCAGTGATTATGTGGTTATTAGAATCAAGTACATCCGCCTCTGTTCTGCCTTTGAACTTTCACTTTTAATCTAGCTTCTTTATTTACCTCCTATTCTTTTTATTTTTCAAGCTTTAGCAAAAAAATTGTGGAGTATATTCTACTGTTGTACTTTTGTCAAGCAGTACCCAGTATTTTAGCCTTTTAGAGGTGACTTTTTGATGAAAGAGAAACTGGAGACATAGAGCTCTATTCAGCTTGTTTATTAATGGAGTTTATGCCCTTGAGTGGCTTCACAGCAGGTCACAAAGACAAAGGAAACCCCCTTCTCTCAGAAATCTCAGCTCAAACTTCAAGAAACTGCACAACTCTGAAAATAAACCCTAATTAAAACTTCATGGAAGAGAGCAACTACTTCCTCCTTGTGTCACAGTGCACACCAAGAAACCACATCACATTTCTTCAGAAATTGTACACAGCTCACATTTTTTTCACTCACAGTAGAGCCTTACTTTACAGTCTCAAGCAGATCTCAACTAAACTGTTTCTAGAAGTATCTGAATGAAAATTCAGAAAGAGCCATAAACTGGCTCGGTCTCATCGCTGATATGCAATGAGATACTCAACAGTTTAACTAAAGAACTGAAATCTTATTTCAAAAGTATGTACATGAGAACTTTTTCTACTGCTTTGAAGTAGCCCTAGTCTTGTGCTATTATTGGCAATTACATGGCAACTTCCAGACCTCTCAGCCTTTGCTGTCAGGCTGTTTTTACTTCCTTCGCTTTGGAATACTTTGTGGATGATATAACTTTCCACATTAACATGCAATGTACACAAAATAATTTCCTTCCCCATTTATGATAATGCTTTCCTTAAACTCTTAATATTTCCCCACCTAAATGCTTTTGCCAATGTAGAGGATTCTCTATGCACCCACAACGGCAAAACGTTTAGTCAGACTGTAGTTTTTCATCTTGTCACGAAGTCCACATTTCATATGGCCTCTTTTTTCACTCCTTTTTGATTACTGGAAGGAGAAGATAAAGAAACCCAGGCAAGCTAATATCTGAACCACTTCCATTTATTGTGCTATAAAAGGTGATATCAAGTGCACAGACGTCTAATCATGGCAACCCACCAAGTCTGACTCGGTCACACCCACCTCGGCAATACCATGCTCTACTACAGTGATTTAATGATAAGAAGAAAGATTAGGAAAAATGGAGATTTTTACTATCCCTTTCTTCTTTCTCACATGTGTTATGTCACCTCTACTAACATTAGAATAGGAGCAATGTTATTTATGGAAAGAAAAAAAATAAACAACATGTCCCAAACCAAAACAGCTCTCATGTCTTCTGTTGAATGAAAATATAAACTTTTAAACTGGCTAAAATCTCTTAATGGCTGAAGAATTACTCATTCATCTAACTGTCCTGAAAATGTAGGCCTCCTCTCTAGCCCACTGAGTCAGTAAAACAAATTAGATTGAATTTGATGGATTCTGGATTTTTTTCTGAGAGCATGCAATTCATCTCACTTTTCTTATTAGATTTCCAGGTTGCTGTACTATTCCTAAAAATTCCCATCTATGAAAAAAGAACACTGATTTTTAGAACACTGCAAAACAATTAATTTCAAAACTATTTAGAGACTTTTTATTCAATTTCTTTATATACAAGATATTTTTGTATGGAATTGATTTTTTTTTCCACACAATCACCGAATGTTCAAAACTGCAAGACTTTAACTTATTTCCTGTGAGCACCATTGCATGAATTTCAATGTTTAATGAATTATGTAGGGTTTAGAGCATGAAAGATTTTTGAGGAGTTAAGTTACTTCACCACACAATTATTTAAAGGAGATAATTGGACATTTTATAATGACTTTTGCTAAGACATTGGTTTTAGGAAAGTGGAGCATTTTAGACATATTTTATACTCAGAATAAATGATCTCTGATCTTTTATGAGCCTGTTTAATGGTATAGTAAGTCTGCAGCCATTCTCTGTTGGCCATTTCCCTGAAGTAGAGAAATCTTTCTTCTGTCTCCTGAAGATGAAACAGTCAAGATGCACTTCACCATCTGTTTATTTGTCATCACTTAAATGATCTCATTATCACCCTGACAAACATCTGAGAATATATGGGCTGTCTGTCTGCACAGCACTCATGTGGAGCTGGGGGCACTGTTGAGAGACATTAGAAAGCATGCCTAAGCCTCACAGCCAGTTTGGTCACACGCAGAAGTCCTGCCAAACCTGCCACGTTCTCCATCAATATTTGTCTGTGCTTCTTTGATTTGTATGGTATACATTCTAACTAAGAAAGGATTTTTTTTTATTTGTTTATTTTTTTTTTTTTATTAGAAAAGTAGGAAGCAGCACATAAAAGAAATACTTCAGGGTGCCCCATGAACCCTGGAGGGCATGAACCCTCCAATGAATAGGAGAAAATAAGACAATCAGAAGTGCCAGAAATGTAAGGAAGCAACAAGTTTCAAGTGAATAGTGTTGTTTGCAGGGATAAAAAGAATGTAGATGATAAAATCAAATAGAAATCTAGGTTCTCAGTGTTTACTCAAAATCAAGAAACTCTGTAAGTCAAGCAGTTGAAGGTAAGCCAGGGTCCCAGAATGTTGCAGCCATAAAGTACATAGTTCAAGTCCAGAAACTGATCGTGTCCCTTCATAGTACATATGTTATAGAAAGAACTCTTACTATAGAAGACCATTTTTTCTATCTTCCTTCCTTCCTTCCTTCCTTCCTTCCTTCCTTCCTTCCTTCCTTCCTTCCTTCCTTCCTTCCTTCCTTCCTTCCTTCCTGCCTTCCT
>NW_024884253.1:52373107-52374419 GCF_019232065.1 Centrocercus urophasianus
TATACCGTTTCTACAGAAGACCTCAGACCTTATGTGTACCCAATGACCAACGTTCATTTTTGCCATTATTTGACATCCACCTGGATCTCAAGAAGTCACATCTTTGATGTACATATATAATCACTTAACAAAGAGGAGCCTGCAGCATCTTGCTAACTACAAATCAAGCTATGTTTCAGATGATCTTACATAAGCAGCTCTGCACACCTACACCTTTTCTCAAACTGTGTCAGTGACTGATTTTACCTTTGTGGACAAGATCTTCCTTGTTCAAACAAGAATATATTTATATATATATATATGTATTCAGACAGAGATTACACTGAAATTCTATTTTTTGTATATTTTGCTCATAAAACATGTGTACACTATTGATTCTAGAACTGTACTATATGATTAAATTTTATAGGACTCCATAGGCCATTTTTTCTAAGCCTAGCTTTTGAAAAGAGTTTCTCTAATAGTACCATGTATAGTCTAATAAATAGCAAAAGCAGGAGAGCACAGCTGATTTCCCCTGACTGATCTCCATCTGTTCACAGCGTAAAAAAATGGATATGTAGTTCAATTAATTTGAAGACACTGTCTGAAACAGCTTAGTGACAAGACTTCAAATGAAGAAAAAATAAAGTTGTTAAAAAGATGTAACACTTTTCCACAGGGAGTCTGGTTGGGAGTTTTCTTAAAATAATGTAACATTTCACAAAGCAGATACATAGTAACATTAAAAGGAAAAAAATCTTGCAGTTGATTGCACAGAGGAGAAGAAAGCAGCTTTATCTCCGTCATTTTAAAGTCTGAAATGTGTAAATCCTGACAAATCTTTCTTCTACAAGTATCAATATACAGATTTAGTTCCCATAGCCTTTGCCACTTTGCAAAACATTAATTATTTTGCTTGCCATCTGTACCAGAAGCTTAGAAGTAAACTGTGAAATAAATGTGTTTTTGGTAAATTTCAAGTATCCCAAAAATTTCTCTTGCAGTGACATTGATGATTTTTGATCTAGAAGAACTGGGAATCACTTCCCACATAAAAGGGTCTCTCAAAATAGCATATCTATCTATATATTTTACCCAAACAAAAGCTTAATTCTTTCATGGGGAGACATTAACTTTTAAGGTGAGAAAGGAAAAGGAAAAGGAAAAGGAAAAGAAAAAGGAAAAGGAAAAGGAAAAGAAAAAGGAAAAGGAAAAGAAAAAGGAAAAGACAAAGGAAAAGACAAAGACAAAGAAAAAGGAAAAGGAAAAGGAAAAGGAAAAGGAAAAGAAAAAGAAAAAGAAAAAGAAAAAGAAAAAGAAAAAGAAAAAG
>NW_024884253.1:52374429-52389981 GCF_019232065.1 Centrocercus urophasianus
AAAAGAAAAAGAAAAAGAAAAAGAAAAAGAAAAAGAAAAAGAAAAAGCTTGCTGCTTGCAAGCATAACTAAAAGAACTAAAGAGACTAGTTTCCCTTTTGTCTTTTTCGTTTTTCTTCTTGTGTGATAAGAGCTACTGCCTCTGGAGTTACACAAAACACTATACTAACACATTTTTTCATTTCCCCATGACTAATAGCTATCCTGACCTGAATAGAAAAGTGTAATCAACCCCTCCATTTCGTACAACCTTTGCACTTACATATGCTAGAATACCTGACATTAATATATCATCATATTAATAAATCGTCATATTAATGTCAGGTATGCAAGTATTAGTGTTATAATATCACCCATCCATCTGTTCATAACTCGTTAATATCACCACCGCCTCATTCCTATCCACCTTTCTGGCAATAAGAATAGAAAGATGAAGTTGGCTGTGGACTTCTCAATCACATATTTATTCATAACAGTGACTGAAAACCTCATTAAAAAATAAATTTAAAAAGCATGCAAACACACACATACACAACAGCAACAACAACAAACAAATAGATGTCAAACATCATTTTCAGTAAGAAAAAACCTTACTATACCTTCTATTAATAAAACTGCTCATATTGTCTGCAGTGTTTGCCAAAATGCCAAGGGATTATTCCTTTTGTGATTATGAACTGTCAACTTATGTTCAGATTATAAACGGCTAAATCAACACATTTTGATTCTGCTTAAGGCATCTGCTACCACCAAAATTATTTCACTTCTCTTTCCAAACATGCCATCTTTTCTTACAGAAAGACAGACGTGATTGCTCTCTGGTACTACCAATTTTCCTTCTTCCCTGAATGAAATAAGAAATAGACTTCCTATTTCTTCTCCTTCTTGGCTGGAACAAAAAAAGCATGTCTCCAGTTCCATAACAACCAATCTTTTATCTCTGTTGGTGACTCGGTTGCTGAGTTTTTTTGGATGACTAATTTATCCTAAATTAAATGTCTGTGTAGAAAAACGTAGCATCCACCAGTTTTATTTGACATATAATTTTTAAAAAGCCTATGGAAAAAAGCCTATTCATCAACCAAATTTTGGCTTGAAACTCTTGATTTGCGGATAGTTTTGACATGTAAAAATCGCTACCAATTTAAAATCAATGTATCTTGGCCAGCTGACTGATGGAGTGACTGAGTATGAAGTCCTAGTGTTTGACAGCATTTTTCATCATTATAAAGAAAAATGCTTAAAGGTGTATCTGAGTGTTTCAAATGTGCATTTTATACAGAATTTTCAGTAAATCACAGGATTATTATGGATAATGAATTTTTAGCACACATTTTTCTCACTTGTACTAACAACATCTCTTCTTTGATTCTATTCTATAAAGAAAATGGAAAAGGAATTACTGTTCTCCCTCCATGTAAATACAATTGTAAAGCAACACAAAAACTATCTCCAATGGGCTAAATTACCAGCTGTTTTAAAAGTTTTCCCTTTTTCGCTTAATCCATAATTCAGAATGAATTCCAAAGATTGAGAAAGACTCCTATTGCTGCTTGTTATTAAGGAAGAGCTTGTACAAAAAAAACAAACCAAACCAAACCAAAACAAAAAAACAGCACAACACTTTCTGTTCATTATTATATAAAATTTTCTACCAAACTTCATGTATGTCACAAAGATTGTCTTTCTTGAGATCTTCTCCAGGTATAATAGACCAAGCAAGGTTGAAAAGTACTTGTTATCTATACTCAAACTTCAACTGTCTGGTTCTACTCAACTCTTGAAAAGTGACTTTTTCAGAGATCTAAAACAGGTGGAAAGGTATTCTCATGTATGTTTTACATCTTTGTTCCATATTTAGTATGAGCAATAGAAAATCTTTCTGCACGTTCTTATGGTACATATTTATGAGCGTGCAAGGCAGAAAAAGAGGTATGGCTGCCAAGTTTGCAAGTTCAGTGCATCCTACAATGGCATTTAAATCAAGTGTTTTAAATGGTTAAAACAAAAGACCAGAACAGGAAGCACTGGTTCCTTTATTATCTTGGCAAAGTAAGTCCTACATAAAAGTGATTACATTTTTAAATATATAATACATTGTATATACATACCTTTTTAATGTGTTTGTCTAATGTCAGATAAAAGATAGATATACATATAGGATGTGCATATGTTATATCTATACATAAATACTGTATATGTAATTTTATTAATAACAATCAATTTTCCCTCTATACATATATTAATTTTCTAAAGACAGAATATTCTTTTCTAATTTTGTTTGCTCATCTTCTGCCTATTCCTGACTTTGCTTCAAATTCTAGATAGTCTTAATAGCATTTTTTAGTGTTTCTTCATCATACCAAATCTAATTTGAAATCACAGCTCCAAATGACACTTTTCATCAGCCATCTGTAGTCTTCTATTTTCTGGGGGAAACTTCCCAGTCTTAGCATGTTCCTGAAAGCTCTATGTCATCATAAGCTACAAATCTTCATTCAGATCAATGCACGAATGTGTCAACAAGTGCAAGAGTTACTTAACTTGGCATTTTAACTTAACTTATCATTTATTAAAATCAAGTCAGCACAGACTATAGAGCCTGGAGAGTGACTCAGTTAATTAGCTACTACTTAAGGGTAATCTGAAGGACTGCTTGGTTCCTCTGATTATACTCATCAGGACCTTTCAGTTTTCCTACTGGTCAAGTTCTTCATATCCTGGTTGTTATACTCCAGGATGAATTTAGTTGTTCTGATCTCTTTGCTACCTGGTATTTATCCTGGGTAGCAATAAATTTCCTCACCTGTGTTTAGCCACTTGAATCTAGATTTCAGGGATACTGAAGAAAAGTAAGGCATCCTTTAAACTCGAAAACATAGTATATATGTATATAGCTCTATCTTATTCCAGAAAGCTCTTTTAGTGAAGGTTATCCCACAGGAAAGTTGAGTAGGTTTCCCCAGGTATCTTTACAGGAAAGGTTACTGTAGTTTCTGCGGAAATTGTGGAAGGTTAAAACAGAAGACTGATCTTGTGACTATGAATATGTAAGATTTTTTACATATTCTCTGTTCACTTTTCCTTTTCACTTTGTACCTTTCATACATATCTAGTTTACATCCTTTTGAGCTTCAGACTACCAAAACAAGTCTGGAAACCACATAGGTCATCTAAATTCAGGATCTTTCTGCACAATAGGTAGTCTGAGTAATATCTTCAGACAACCTAATGTCTGAATCTTAACATAACTTTTCACTGAACACAGTACAGGGAAGCTTCAGTTTTACTGAAATTTGGGTGAGGATGGCTTACTGCTTACAGTGAAAATATCCCCAAGCTGCCCTGCTGTAGGACAATTCACAAGAGTCCTTCCAAAGAAGTTCAGGCCTTATACTCCCTGCGCCCATGTTCTGCAAGTGTATCAATCATGTATTTTTCCTCCCATTCAGAACAAAACCAAATTTAAACTGAAATTTGTTTATCTGCAGAACTCTCTACTATCAGTATGTATTGACTGACCATTATCTTTCCTCTTAGGAAACCATTAAAATTCCCATTAATTATACAGACATCAGTATTAAAGATTTTGTTTTGTCCTATCAAGGAAGTTTTTCTTTTCTAGTTGTGGATACTTCTAGGCAGGCTCACTGAATATTACCCAGTTTCAAAGACATTTCATTGCTGCATGAGAACTAGCAGAGAACTTTCGTAACTGTGAACTAATAATATTGATTATCTTTCTTCTATCACTCTATCTTAAAGATTTTTTCCTTTTCCAGTTTTTACACGTAAAAAGCACAATGAAATTGTTTCAGTGCACAGAGTATGTAATAAAAAATATGCATTAAAGGATTGAGAAACAACAGACACATTGGTATTACAACTCATTATAAATTTTTTAAAATTCAACTCATTCAATTTATGTAACAGATACTTTAAAAAATATTAAGTATACATGTCCTATAATCTTTTGTTAAAATATGTGGAAACGTTTGCTGTATGTGCTACTGGTACCAAACTCTACAAAATTGACATATAGCAGCCAAGTGAGATTAGAAGAGTTTAGCAGTAAGAAAGCAATGATCAATGACCCACAGTTAAACATTACAAACTTTAGGAAAAGACATAATAAAACCTGTGTCCAGCTACACAAAATGCCATCAAAGTAACTCAGGACATTTCAAGACGAAATGTGAAGTCGTTAAAGCCAAAACTCTGGTAACATGTATTTGCCATTGGCTTACTGTGGTATTATGAGTAAATCACTTTCGTGTCCTTAACTTTTTTGTAATATTTCTGAATGGAAGAGTAACCTTACTTTCACAATACTGTCCAGTGCACTGGACAATGTTCTAAATGACAATAAAAAATTCTTACAATCATAGCTGACAGTCACAATCACAGAATGTAGCCAACTGCATGCAATATGAACTGAAATATTAATATATCACTATATGAAAAATACATGTGCTTTTTATCTGTGTTTCAAAAGTACAGATTTCCTAAGATGGCAGTCATGCAGAAAAACATTAAGTGTTCAGTTCTTTAACTGTAGGAAATACCCCATGGTGTCTGGTACAAGAGTAATATTCTGTTTTGTACATATGATTAAAGTCACTACCTTCCCAGGTGGCATTCTACAAAGCTGATGAATTTCTCTTCTGATAAAATCAGAGAAAGTTTTGCCCCAGCTTAATAAGGATCAGATCCCATCTACAAACACTGTAGAAATGTATAAGCTTCTCCATAGTAACTTTATACACGTTCTTTGATTTGCATCAGTCATTTTGATTTTGAAGGCTCTGTCAAACATTGCAAAAGGAAGATTCTCCTCTCTCTGTGAAGAGAATCTCAAAAAACTACAGCTTTCCTACAGCTTCACAGAATTCAAAGCAGCAGAGCAATTTCCTTACAACCAGCAGCTATCAAGAATTTTTGCTGCTATTATTATTCATGCAAGTAAAAAGTATTTATTTAAACAACAGTTTTTAAGACATTTTTGGATCTGAATTAACTGGAAGGTCTAATTGGGATATTAAACAGATAAAAATCTTGAGCGAACATTCGAACTTCCTGAACTACAAACGCCATTACTTTACCTTCCCTTTTCCAAGCCTCTTTTTTTCTTGTCATCTTTCAACCATTGAGCTAGATAAATCAGATAGTACAAGACTTCCATGAAAGCAGCATGGAAACTTCTTTCCACTACAGGAGTCAGAAAATTAGATAAATAATACTGGATATTGCTGGACAGAGCCGACACTGAGTGTTTGCTGAACACTGGGAACTTTTATTTGAACTACTCCACTTCAAAATTTCAAGTAGCCCTGTGTTTGCTATATAGTTTGAAAGGCATTTTCAAACAAAAACAACCCCGAAAGAAAACACAAATGTATAGGCTAAATAAGAGATTAGAATACCAATGATTATATTTGTGTTTGCTTTCCACTGCAAGTGTATATAAGGGTATATAAAGCAAATACATGTTCCAGTCCTTTGATAAACCAGTGCTTTTAAAGTATGTTTATAAAAACATGAAAGAAACACTTGGAATACAGGAATAAATACTTCACTGATAGCAGTAAGTAATACAGAAAACAGCCAAATCTGCACTGAAATTTTTATGTAAACAGCTGTGCTAAAGAGCGAAGAGCAGATGAAGTGATAGCATAAAAGAGCCTCAACTAAATTAGTTTAGAAATATTATGATTACCTAATTTAGAATTATTTTCCCTGTTTTCTATCAGTATATGTCCTGTGTAGCAGGGTTTGTTTTCTCAAGATTACTAGATCATATTTCCTGAAGGTTCATAAAAAATATTTCTCAATAGTGAATGTTTGGCTAGAATTTAATGCTCTTTTGGCATAAATTTTTCATATTGATTTAAAATGTTTGACAAATCTATACTTTGAGATTCAAAAACAAGAAAAATAAATAAAGGAAAATCACTCTGGCCCAAAATCTGAACAAAATTCAACATCTTGGAAAATGCTGTCTCCAAATCCCTCTTTATTCTGCTTCATACTCCCTACTCCTCCACTTTAGATGCTAAAGTGTCAAGAGCTTCACCAAAGCCCTTGCTCAGATGCTCCGAACACATCACAATGGTAGTGATGCTACCCCACCCAATGCCATCACAATCATCCTCAGAGTCCTTTGTTGAGAGAGTCACCATTCCCCACACAGTCTTGAGATCTGGCAAACTTACTACCACAGAACAAGCATTTTCTACAGAATTGCCCCTCCATTTTTACTACAAGCTCTGGTACTCAGAAGACTCCACAGTTATTTCTTTAATACATCCCATCTTTCCTTCTTTCATCTTTAGTTAATCTTTCTGTTTCACAGACAACAAGTTACATCCTCAGGCTTCCCTTCAGCTCTCTTTTCCCTAATAATATTTCCACTACTTTGGAGATGGCAAAATTCTCCTTTCCCTCCTCAGATGATGTCACTGATTTGTTTCAGACATATTTGGGTGTTGGAGCTCAATGTTTTTAAGGTGCTTCCAACCTAAGCCATTCTGTGACTTTAAAGTAGTCTAGTAGAGCTGTGTTCAATACCTGGCATGAAAAGCATTAACAAAAAGCAAAACTGGCTAATTCCTTCTAGTTAGTAATGAAGAAAGAAGGAAGAAAAAAATCTCACCAAAATTTAATCAATAAAAGCAATTTTCTGAAATAAGATTGTTTGAGCACATATTTGCACTGAAATATCTGAACACACAGATTTTAATTATCTTGTTTATAGCTACTGTGTAATGCAGGGCTGAGATTTTTTTTTTTTTTTTCTCTGCATAGCTTATACAAGGGAAAATGTTGTTTCTATAATCCAAAAAGTCCTGCTACTAAGATTTCTTCCAAAATAACAAATGTTAGTAGTGTGGAACAGAATGCTAACATGTTAACAAATATTCCCAACAATTTTTCAAACATCACTGCTTACAAAAGAATCTTGAAAGAACCTCTGAAATGAACATACACTTTAGAAGAGTTGTTGTTTGATTGGTTGTCAACAGTTTATGAGCTGGTTCAGCCCGTTTCTGTGACTAGCGGGGTAGAGGGTTCACCAGATCCACACCTCCAAGAAAGGGGAAATGGGGAACCCTGAGTAATTAAAAACAGTGGCAACAATCTGAGGAAAAATAAGCTAATTTACTAAATAAGATATCAGAATGCAAGATAACACAGTATAATGCAATATAATTAGAATTGAAGCTAATAAATCAAATATAATGATAAAAAGAGTGTCTGAGAACTGAAGGCCTCACCATAATACTGAGGTGAGATGTGAAAATGGGTAGAGCAGAGGGGAAGAGAGAGCCTGACAATCAAAAAGAGAAACATTAGGTGACCTATCAAGGCCTTATATCTGTTCCCCCTGAGCAGAAATGATAACAGCGAACAGACTTCTGAGGAATGTAGTAGTTCTTCTCTTCTGGGACAGGTACCTGGAACTGTAGCATTAACCCTTTAACTCCCAGTGCACTGCATGATGTTATAATGTGGAATACCGATAACCAAAAATCATAAAACATTTGTATTTTACACCACTGTTATTTGTGGCATTTTAAACATGTGGAAATTACATAGGACCAATCAATACAGAAAAACTACATTCGGGAAAAGACAATTTCACTCTGTGCCAAAAAAAAACCCTTTTATTTAACGTAGGCTTGATAGAAACTTGCTAAGTTTTTTGTATTATATTTGTTTTTGTTGCTGTTGGTTGTTTTATTTTATTTCAGCTGTATACGTGGTGAACTCATTTCAGCAGTATCGCAAAGAGATCTCTTGACAGAAAAAGAAGGCACTGCAAGAAAAGTGTCTAAAATAAACTCGGGAAAGTGACAATATTAGTCTTACCATCTTACAGTCACCATACACTTGTGACAAAAAAGGCACTATGCCAAATGTTTTCTTTATTTTAATTCTCATAACAGAATTAAAGAGAAGAGAGAGAGAGAACAAAAGGACATCTAGTCCTTACTGAATAGAAAACAGGGCTCCAGTGCTGAAAAATTTTAAAATCATTTCTGGACCTGTCTCATCTTGTAACCTACAAATTCTTCTCAGTCAAAACATTTTAGTCCAGCTTACATGTCTTTACTGTAATAAATGCATAGGTTAGAAACATGGTAGTAGTCTGTGCTATAAAACTAGCAGAGAGGTATGTGATGGGGAAGTGGAACCAGAACCAGCTGTAGAGGAAACGATGTTGAAATTGGAGTATTTACTTAAGTCCCTAATGTACAGCAAGGAGAACTTCATTGCTGAACAGATTTGCTATTAATTCTGTTGTCTGCATGGGTCATGGCTGCTAAATTAACTGTCTTTAGTGATATATTAAGTTCTCGAGTTTTCTGACAGATTTCGTTCCTCATCTGTTCTGAAGCTGACAGCAGCCATTTCCACTTCTTTCACAAATCGCATTGCAGCTACAGCATAGTGAGTGTATGACAGTGATTGCAAGTTGCGTTATGGCTGACATGCAGCATTCTCATTTATTTAAAAAAAATCAGCATCTTCAAATGAGTTACCACATTGCAAAAGAATACTGATAGTGACACTTTAAATTCCATTAGTTCTTTTTTAATGGAACTAGTTCAAGATATCATTCTTTTTTCCAATATTTCTTTTTTTCAAGAAGAATTTGGTAATGAGGGTGCTTCATTGATCAAGCAAAGGAAACCATTTCCTTGGTCTTTGAATCAACTTTATTAAACTTCCTCTCTCCCTCCTGTCTCCCAGCATGCTTACATGCACCTGCCCACCATACTGCCAGTTTTCTTAACCCACCTCTATCCAGATTTGAATCAACAATCACATTTCCTGTTGTTATGTAGCTTTATAGACAGCCAGAATGCTTAGTTTTAAAGAAACTACCAGGGATAATTGCATATATTGCCCATGTACTTTGCAGCTCTAGAAATAAAGAACCAGGCCTTTGTAAAGCTTCAGGAGTGGTAATGAAAGAACTAATCGTTTTTTAAGCAAAAGAAGCATTATTTCTTAATGCTTACTACCATATTAGACTGCTACAATAATTCAACTCCCAGAGGTATGAAAATAGGTTTCATTTTACTCAGATTGCAGTATAGATTTTCTTTTATATAATCATGGAGCTGGTTTGGAGGCACAAATTTTGAAAACAGAAATATGTATGATTATACTGATCCAACAGTCTATGTTACAAGTAGCACTAGTGTATACTTCTTAAAGGCACAAGAACATGAACTGAAATACATTTGTTCAGTTAAGTAATGATATACCAGAAACACAACGTAAAGACCTTTGCTTATTGCAGCACTTCATCTCAGTTCAGACGTGAAAACTTACACTGAATTTGTTGGACCGATTCCTTGTTTTTCTTTTTATAATGTTAGTAGTACTAGTTATAACGTAAATCTAAATGGCTATGTTTTTGTAGACCAAGTCAAAGCTATTAATATAAGCAAGAGCAGGCTTGGGAAGTAACTAGAGACAATTTAAAAATCTTTTTTTTCTCCTTTTTATTGCTTAAGTTTAGAAGGAACAGTATGAACAGAGTTCATCAGTTGGCCACCACTGGCCAATTTTCAAATATATTGTGGCTAATAAACACAGTGGGAATGACAGAACAGCAAAGAAACATGAAATCTCTTCATCTACAGTAAAATCAACGAGCAAAATAAAACCAAAACACAACAATAAATAAAGTAAAAAGTGCGATTTTATGGCAGAATATTCCAAATTTTATATACATTTTCAAAAGTTACTATCCTTAGAATTATCTATCAAGGAAAAAGTTATTACCAGATAAGCGTTCACGTAACAAGACAATTTTCTCACGGTGAAAAAGGGCTGGAGAGCTGATGTAAAGGTTTTTTTTTGTTGTTCAATATGTTTTGACTTCTAACCTGTCCATAGAGCTCCATAAAAAGTCCCCAGGGAACCTACAATATGCTGGGAGCAGTGATGCTTTCCTTAAGTAGGCTGTGAGACTGAGACATTTGCTATTTGGTATCTAACAGTATTAGTATTCAGCTTCAACAGTTAGTTCAGAAAATACCATAGGAAAAATAAGTGGATATTTCTTACTACAGACAGTGCAACTACACCAGAAAATTTAATTATGATAAATAATGTCAGTACGAATACAACTCTCAAAAAAATTATATTCTGGCACTGCAGACAGGATATGAATGTTGTAAACATATCAGCTAACACGATTATAGAATCCATCAAGTTTTAATGAGGCTGCATAACAATAGATCATTCTGTAAAAATATACAACTCATCTTCCCACAAAAAAAAAACCTTCAAACCCTGAAAGATCAGAAAACAAAACTCATTTTAATGCAATTGTTTGAATTAAGAAATATACATAATCTGAATCAACTTCAGCTTCTTCAGCTTCAAATTTAGAGTGAAAAAGAAATGCTGGAGATTGTTAACGCTATTAGGCATCAGGAATCTTTAAATATCAGAAAATTTACCACATTCTATCTCTAATTTTACTTCTTTCAAAAATAAATACTCAATAGATTAAACAGAAGAGGGACACCAAAGACCAAGAGTTTCAAAAATAGTTTCTGGCATATGTGTATTTAAATCCATGTCCACACACATGAGTGAAAGTGATCTGATTATAAATGTAATAATGTATGGCTTTTACTGAGGTTAGTGCTACATTTAGAACACTTCGGAAAAAAAAAAAAATAGAAAAGGATCTTATAGGTTCTGAGACTTCCATGAACATCTGTAGATACAGTTATTAATTTGTAATATACTCTGGAATATGGATTATGTTATTTTAGTAATTTGGAAAGAAAACTGAAGTAATGAGAACAAAGAAAAAGTTTTAATAGAGTAACTAAGTTCAGAACCAATGTTTAAGATTAACTCTTTTTGTTTTTGATATTAAACAGAAATTGTCAAGAATGTGGAATGTATACTATGATTGCAGTTTGACATCTGTAGAAATTTGGTAAAATCAAGGGGTTGTCTTATTCTTCAATTCACTCTAGCCTCCTACAGAAAAGTGAAAAAATAAAATAAATTGCCTCCACTGAAATTATTTGCAGTGCAAAACCAAGAGATCCCAATCTTAGCAGTAGAAACATCAAGTAATCTGTGCTTGGCATAAAATAAATCCAGACATTAAGCATCTTGTATGAAGAAAAAATAAGGTAGGGTGAAATGAATTTAGAGTATTTTCATTGCTATTAATGTAAATATGTTTTAAACCCTTTTTGCAAGAACCAGATTCATTGTGTCCCAGACAGTTTCAGAACTGTGCATGTTATCAAAACTAGTTTTTTCTGTGGTATATATATAACTATGAAAAAAAAGGACCACGAAGAAAATACTGAACCAGAATCTGCTGTCTTTACTATACCTTTTGAAAGGTATACAGCAGTCAAAATATACATATACATACTATATAGCCTACAAATGTAAAATTTAATTTTTCTGCCTTAAAAAAATTCTAACAGTGCACAGATTATCTGCTAAATCTGCACTGTAAAGTTAATGCATGAGTGTCTTGTTAAGATAAAAAAAAACATGGCCGTTATCCCAAATTATGGGACGTGGAAGAACAGCGTAATCTTGATTCCTATCTGCAAGAATTAAACTCTAATACCAGTTTAGATGCTGAAGGATTTATCATCCATTATACAGAAATGCTCTAAAATCGTATCAAAGTTAGAAAAAAACTAGTAGAATATTTGTTTAGTTTGGGAAATCTGTCACTTTGACAACAGGCAGACAATGAGCAAAGGTGACAGAGCACCTGCAATGAGTTGTGGTCTCCTTGACTGTATTTAAAAAAGAAAGAATTAGTTACTGTATGTTTGAATCTATGTAGTTAGACTCATCTTGAGAAAAAGGAAAATATCTGTATATTTGGACGAAGTACAGATACCAGGATGAAATACCCCTACCAGCTAAATCTGGAATTTCTGTGTTGTCTTGAAATAGCAGAGGAAATTCTGCTGTCAATTAAATAGGTTATCAACCTGAAAACAGTCTTAACAACATTTATTATTAAAGCTTCAAAATTATACCTTAACGATAATATTTATAATATGCTCACTTACTGTATTATTCATTATCACTTTAGCTCTTAGACATGCTTTTGGAGTGAATAGCAATGCTGCTGAAAAACAGGGAAAACATTGTTAGCTTTAACTAGAAAGTATCTAAAAAAAAAATCATCAGAACTTCATCAGACCCAGGATGAAATTCTTAGCGAAATTAGAGAGAGGATTGCCATCAGATTAACAACATCAGTAAAAAATAAATGGGAGTACTGATTTGGAAAGTAAGATATATATTTTCATTTATTTAATTCCTTGGTTTATGTAAAATTTTCACTTGAGACCTAAACCTGGGTCTTTTCCAGCTTGAGTCTCCAGAGCAGTGCATTACTCATATGCCTTGCTGACAAGATGGTGTTTTTCTCACTATTAACATGAAATGGAAGTGATTAATGGATTAATGAAGTATTAGAATTTTTCATCAAATCAATTCCTGTTTTCAGACTGCCCACAGCAGACTGTACAGTATCTCTCTCTTAAACTGGGACAGTGAACTGATTTGGCTCCCTGAGTGTCTGGTTTCCACACTATTATACTGACCAAGAATATATGAAAATAACACTCTTTTAATAGAATACTGATATTAGATAAAATAGATCAAGTGGCACTGAATAGATAGAATTCAAAGTAAAACGAAAGTCAGTATACCTGTTGTCCAATTACTGAAAAATATGAATCTTTAATCACCATTGAAATGTCAGCATTAGACATTAGTTTTGTCTTGTTTTTGACATTAAAATAGCCAGAGCTTAGCCTGTTCACTTTATTCTATCAGTTCAGTAGTACCATGAGATTCCATGGGAATAAAACGAATTAACAGGAAGGTAGAGAAGGACAAAATACAGTGACCTCCAAGCAATTACAGCTAAACATGGAGGAAAATGAATGACACATCAAAGCACCAACTTCAAACACACTCCCAGGTGGCTTATTTCAGAATATGTGTCACAGGAATTGCAGAATAACATTTCTGAACTTTTCTATTCAAGTAAAATTTTAAGAATCCTTATCAGGGGGAAAAAAGTCCTCTAAAATAAATAAATAAAATGTCTGTGTTGAAGGACATCTAAAAATTCAAAGTCAATTTTAAATGTGTTTGATAAAGTGGTGAATAGCAGAAATAGTCTTGCATGAGCTTTGTAAAGGGAAGTTGAGAAGGGAAAGAAAGACTGTGATATTAAAAATGCATATCTGTATTTGACTAACGTACATAGCTGTGACTTCAAAGAAATATGTTTCAGATAGCATAATATTGCCTTTGCTTGACTATTCTTGAAGGCATGTGAGTATCACAGTGGTAGAATTTATAGTTGGAGTAAGGAATTCAGTGTGAAATAAAATTCCAGAGATAAGGTAACATGATATAAGACGCAGTGGAGATAAGATGATTTTTGTGATGTATGGAATAATTTATGTAGAAATGATCTATTAAGGTCACAGTTGCAGCTGAGAAGAAACCTCTGTTATGAATACAACTGGTAGGTATGGTTTGAAGTTGAGCTAAATTTGCAATTTTTTTCTAAACTCGGATAAGTTGAAAAAGATAAAATGCTGAAGAGAACCTTGGGTGTATAACCCTCATTTTTTAAAACTGCATTTACAGAAGACCGTAAATGCTTGAAATGCAAGTAACATTCTAGCTTACTGATGCCAGTTTCCAATTCAGAAATCCTTGTTCTCAAAAGAAATGACTCGGACTTAATTGTGGTGTACAGAACCACCACACCTACTCTCCTGTTCTTTTTATATGTGTAATCTCCCACTTATTGCAATTTTAGCTCTGATTTTCAGAGCAGCCTGGAAGCACTTCTCACTTGAATATCTGGGACATCAGCTTTACAAAAGTCTTGAAGTATTTTTCAAAAATTTGGGTTCAGTTTTTCCTTATATGGTCAGAGAAACTTTTTCTTACAATACTGTGGAGAAGTACGGACTAGCTAGAAAAACATTTGACTTCAGAAGTGGACACTGCTTTTCAACTTTTCGAATGTTCAGAATAGAAATTATACACTGAAACGAAAAAAAAAAAAAAAGAAAGATGACAGATATAAATACTGTACTTTGCAAAAACTGTCAATCCAAACAAAATGGAATTTCTGTTTGAAGCTCATGCTCCCCATTAAAATGAAAATACATTCTTAAAAAATGTTTTTAATCACTTGTGAAAATTAGAATTTCTATATAAAGGCTAAACTCAGACTCTCAACTTTACTTAAATTTTGGCATTTTCATACAATAAATTATGCCATTATATTTTACCACAAGAAATTCACAATTATTCCTGGTAAGAAAGTATGAAAAGTTTAAATGAAAAATATCCCAGCATCACAGATTTTTAGCTTTATTTATTAATTAATTTCAATTGTCCTCATTATTTATTATTTTTTATATATAATCTATGTACTTAGCTTGTAGTTAAACACATTAGTTATTTTTATTTTTCTTAAGAGTTATTTTAAGGGGTACCTCTTTTCTCTACTTAAGTGCATTATGAAGACCGTAATGTTTTTCTGAGTCTAAGTGTTTCTATTATAACCCTGTTACACTCATGGAAAATGTTGAGCTCAGTTTATTAGCTGCCTTTAACTTAAACATTTGCCATTATTAGTGTGCATTTAATTAAAATCTCAATGACTGAGCCAACAAACATCAAAAAGAAGACAAATTCATTATAACATTTCAGACATACCAAAACAGACTAGGTCTGTCTCACAGAGCTGTGGGCCACTCTTTTACCATCATGCCAATCTAAATCAGTATTAACTTTGCTTAATGACTGGAAAGTACTTTCCAGAACAACAACTGAGAAAAAACAGTAAGGAAGTACTTATGAAAATATGATTTGGTTTGATTTCCTGTTTCACATAAGATAGACAGTACTTCAAGTACAGATAAAAGTCCATTTATAGGCATAAACAAGATTAACGTCAAAGCAATTTAGGATATGTTCATTTAAGTAAATAAGTGTGAGGCAAATTAAAAATCATTTTAAGTTTTGTAGGAAAATCCTGACACTGTTAATGGACTTAAGAACTCTGGGACTGATTAACTAGTCATTTTATCCATTAATAGTCAGCAATTTTGAAGTTAAGGAAAAGCAGGGAGGCCTTTATGTCGTAAGTGATCACAGAACAAATAATCTGAAACAGGACATGGGGATATAAAGTTGGGAAAAGATTTTATTATTTTGCAATTGACAGAATTCAGTCTGCACTAAAATGCTGTTTACATGTGGTGTTTTTGTTTTGCTTTCTTTTCTTTCCTATTTTCGTTTTCAGGCTGTTCTTTCGCTGGTAACTTTTCAAGGAACAGCTTCCTTTGGTGTGTTTTAGGGTACCTATTTGTACAAAGGTGCTACAGCACCCTTGAGATCAGAGGTGTAATCTGCATCCCTCTCTGCCAAAACATGAAGACCTTTTCTTTTCTTTTCTTTTCTTTTCTTTTCTTTTCTTTTCTTTTCTTTTCTT
>NW_024884253.1:52390081-52548812 GCF_019232065.1 Centrocercus urophasianus
TTCTCTTCTCTTCTCTTCTCTTCTCTTCTCTTTTCTTTTCTTTTCTTCCATGTGCTAAAGTCTTTCTCTTGAAAAATCTCACAATTTTTAGTACATCTCAAGTGTTTTGGAATACAAAAAGTACACAACAACTGGTGGTAGCAAATTGATTTCAATTCAAGTCAATTCACTCTCTAGCTTTTATAAAGACTTATCCATGATACTCTAGATTCCCTGCTTAAGTTCATTGATTTTTCAGGTCAAATACTTAGCAGATAATATCTTTGGAAAAAAGACTACAAGAACTGTACTTTCTCAGTATTTGAACTTGAAATGCATGGCACAATTAATATCAAACAGGTGAGCTTTCAGAACAACAGTGCCAAAGACATAATTTTCTAAAAGAGGGACATCTGTCATATTTTTTTTTTAATTTGGCATGGTAGACCTGCCACAGTTTGTCAACAACTTACTGTTTATATGCTATCATTAATAACAAGAGACATTTGACTCTATATACAATTATGGATTCTCCCCCACTGTGATTAAAATTATAACAAGCAGAATTTCACATGATAATTTTTTTCCATTAAGATCTAACACTACAAAATCTACTGGATAAAAGAATGCGAAGTAAAATGTCATGAAATAGAGTATACTAAATTGTACAAGGGTATACCAATTTTTTTTTTAAATGATATTTGCAGTTTTAAATGCTGTTTTAAATAGAAATTGAAACTTATCAAAAGTCTCAGAACACTTCACAGACTTTCCCAAATGCTAATATGTTTTTAAAACTGTGTTTTTTAAGTCATGGCCACTGTTATCAACACTATGTATGAATATTACAGCACACTAGTTCATGAATATAAAAAGATAGATGACTACAGTCTGTAAGATGAAAAAGTAAAAATGCAGTATTACTGATAAAAGCATACTGTGACATTCAGGAGGAGGAATCCATTCAAAGAAAAATAAAAGAAACACTGATTTATCTTATCTGATACCTAATCATGCTTCATTCATTCTTAGATAACATGCAATTAATCTGGAACTCATCCAAATAAAGCAGCCAGCAATAGTTTTTCAGAAAGAGAGAAAGAAAAAGAAAAAAAACTTAGAAAAAGCATTCTAAGAGGAGATGCAAAGGTGGTGAAAAGGAGGGTCAAATGACAAGACAAAGGGTAATAAATGCGAGAAATCCTATGGGTCAGTCAACACATAGGTTCCCATCAGGCAGCCCTGAAATTTCTCACTGCTGCACCGGTGGGGGAATAAATCAAAATTGATGCTCTGGCTTTATAGTAAAATTTATTCTGTTTCTATTGCCAGGAGCCCTGGGGTGGAATCAGGGTGGTAGCTTTCTCAGTGCAGTTACACCAAATTAAAACTTTCATTTACTGCTGAAATCTGAAGCACAGAGTTTTCAGATCCCTTTCAGAACTGCTAACTTTAATTAAGGTGATTCCTGTATTCCTGAGAGATAAGTTGATAAGTAGTTTTCTAAAGCTTTATTATTATTACTGCTATTCTTATTATTATGCTAATTATATATAATGCAATTATGCTAAATCTTAGATAACTTAGATAACATCCAACAAATTTCTTTACAAAATATCATTGAATTAATAAGAGTGGACAATCTTTTTATTTGGTTTGGAAAACTACCACAAATGCCACAAAAATTTGTTACTAGGGAAATAATCTGTTTGAGCAAAAAAGAAGTAATGTGAGACAGAGAGAACTTATGATATAGTTTCATTTTAAATTCAAGATACCAAATTCTCAGCTATCAGAGAAAATGCTCAATGGACTAGAACACTGGGATTGGTATTTTTATTCTTTGTTTTTAATAAAAAGTGTAAATGTCATCTGGAGCATGTATATCTTAGAACAACAGATTTCAGACCTGAATGGTAAATAATCAATTCAGACAGTATGAGGTGTGCTCCAAAAGTAATGTCTCCAATTTTATTATGATAACATCAGAGGCAGATGTATGTGGTATGGCAGTGGAGGTTGAACATTCTCACCAATATTCCATTACATTTCGTTGCTGTGTGACAGATGGCAGCAGAGGGGCTTTCAGACAAAATGACATCTTACAAGAAAGTAAGTATGAAGAAAAGGGTTGTAATTTGAATCCTGCCGTGTGGTAAAATTTGCATTCATCAACATTCATCAACATTTGCTGAACATTCATGGAGACCAAACAATGGATTTGAGCACAATGAGGCAGTGGGTGGTGTATTTAGCAGTGGCCACAGTGATATGAAAGACAAGACAGCTGTCATGCCATGCAGTGAAGAATATCTTGATCAGCTCATCCACGCAAATCAGGGGTTACAACCAGGGAACTGTATACAAAGCTGAATATCAGCTTTAACACATTGGAAACCATGGTTCCAGTTGCAAAAAAAAATTTGTTTGACAAAAAAATGGGAATCGACAAAAGCACTACAAACTTGAAAGAAAGAAAATGGTTTAAGATGACAAGACAACAGCCAACAACCCAGATAATAGAATGGTAAAAATAATTAGCATTGTACAAAAGTCCCAAGGAACGTCTTGGGACTGATTGCATTTAGCATTTCCTTAATGACACCTGTAGAATTAGGAACATGCTTGTGAAATCAGGTGAGGAGAAAAAATTATAAGATGCAATTGATGCAGACAAGTTTTATTTAACACTGTAACATCTGGGTAACCTTGAAGATAGAATAACAGAAAGCAAAATTTTGTCAGTACAACATGTGAAAGTTGGACAGCATTGGGACTCAAAACAGATAGTCATGAGTCAAAGGCCAGCATGGGTTCTGAAGAAGAGTAAGCTCTATTTCTAGACTTTGCCTACAGCTTCGTAGAAATGAGCTGTGTGATTCAGAAGATCAGTTTATTGCTATGTCAAGCTCTTGGACTCAATAATTTTTCATTTCAAATGAATACTATGAATGAAGAATACAATGAAGAATTCCTTCTTTGGGTTTATATTACCTACCTTCTAATTAAACAAGATGTTGCCCCGTTGCTGATTAATCACACACACCAGAAGATTCCAATATACTTTTCCTGTCCATTCATTACTTTCCATATTTTCGTTTTCTCCTCTTGCTTATATGGTTTCTAAAGCAAACTATCATGATCTTTTCATATTAAAGCTTTTTCAGCTTTACCATTTTCTTCATCTTTCCTAATTCCTCAATATTTGGGTTATCTTTCAACCTTGATATTACTATCAGCCAATAAAACCTAAATCACATTTCATTAGCTCCTGTTTACATTCACTTCAATGTTGCTCTGCCAAACTTTTATTTCTCTACTTGATGGAAAGTCTAGGTATTATAGGTCTGCAAAGAAAGAAAACAGATAATGTAAAAATTTTTTATTAGATAGCGTTGTTGTGTTTTGACAAGATTTAGCTGAGTGAAAAATGAAATTGAGAAATAATGTGTTCTTTTTTCTTTTTTTTTTTTGTCCGTTGCGTGATTACGCTGGATAAGGTATCAGACAGTTTTATAGCTAATGATAGTGTAAAACAAATCAACGTAAAAGTAATTAAATGAATGAATTAAATACACAAATTGAGTTAGATTTATTGTCAACAAAGAATACAATCATATATATGCATTTTTGGAGCTGAGGAGTGCCGTGTCATAGGGCCATTGGATCCAATTGTAAATGGCTGTATCCAGTACTGAGCAGATTTGGCTTTGTCTCTCAGAGGGGTCCTGCAGTCCCTCGCCACCACTTGGGAAACTGCACCCCACGCACTTGAAATGGTATTTTTAAAAGTGAAATTTCGCTTAATATTACAGTGGATTTGGGTTAGACCATGAAGGAAGCCGTGTCTTCCTTAAGCGTAATATGAATAGATTACATTTCCGCTCTATTCTATAACCTGTGGATTCTGGTTAATGACTTAAAGATATCTAGGGAGTTCATTAGTGCTTTGTGACAAATCTTTGTATTTTAATCATCTATCTTCCTTTTAATGGCAGCTGTTGAGATATTCAGGTCCTAATTTTTAATTATTCTTTAGATGAAATTCAATACTGAAAGTGACTGAGAAAATAGATTAATGATGGAAAACTACTTCTTAGGATAACAACTTTGCAACAGGTTTTTAGAGGAAAACAAAAAGAAACTGATTAAGATTTAAATGCCTAGGAAATACTGGCATGCATTACAACATGCGTGCAGACATGCAGAGACATATTAGTGCATTACAGCATCTCATGGCTGGCCCTGCTTGGCACAGGGGTTGAATTTACAAGCTGAGGTTAAACTGAAACTCAAATATCTGTTCAGTTTCTCCTTCATTCATCATTTGTGCCCATCCTCCAGACTTCATCCCAATAGTCCTGATAGTATAGTCTGATAGTAATTCTTAGAGGGAACATGCTTAGGCCAATAACATTCGAAATCTCATATATTTTGTGTAGGGTCTTAGAGCTTCCCCATGTAAAACTCACATAACTTGTCCTTCCCTTTCAGAAAGAAAATATAACAATTTAGTTAAATCAATTCCTAAAGTGATTTCAGCTAGTGAAATTGCTGGTGTAGATGCTCTTAAATTAGCTTAAGGATGTCTAATATTGATGTATCTAATTTGTTTTGATCTTTAAAATTGGCTCAAAATCTAGCCTTGCCTTGAGTCTAGCAGTCCAAATTGAATTTCATGCTGCAAAGTCAATGGACTTCAAAAAGTTAGGACATATAATGACACAGCTGTTTTAGAAATTACTGCAGAGGGCCTATGAAATATTAACTGTAAAAAAAAAGAATAAACAAAAGTTTTCAATAGACACAAATAACTTGAAATTCTGAAGACACATTCTGAAGGCATAGCATATGTTTCTTAAAATTTTAAGTGAGCAAGGATGGCAATATACAAGGCAAAAAATTTTTTAGAAAGCAATGGTAAAATCTGAATATATGCCATGCATTTTATATGTCTTCTATTTCCAAGTTAAATTTGCCTGCTCACTATTACTATGCCAATCATGTTTGGCAAAAAAAACTGAGAATGACAACATGCATGGTAATCTGTAAGAAAACGTTCCAGTTCATCCAAATGTCTAGTCTCCATTACATGCAAGACAGAAGTACTTGTGACTCTCTTGGATGCTGAACCAGAAAAACTGCAGGTGAGATAATGGAAATATAAAATCTTCAAATTCCCTTTTCTCAGAGCCAATGGCAATTTTTTATCCACATATAGAAGTACATAGCCTTTGTTCCCTTTTGCTGTGCATTTCTACTTCCAGCTGCCTCAAAATTGATGTTACATTCAGTCAAAACCAGGAATACATACAGCCTACATTCAAGACTCCTTCAATAATGTAGGCTGGCACAAGAATAGGGAGAAATACCTTGAATAGATACGGGTTAAGCAGAAAAGGGGAATTAATAGCCTGAAATACTGAAGTTTCTTCCTATTATCAATTTCAGCTTCACAAAATTTTATATTTACTCTCCAGCTAACATCAACCAAATTGCTGCTGAAAAAAATGCTACTGCTTTCTTTCATTTTAGGTTCAGTATTGTTCCTGCTAGATTTGGATCGAGATGGGAGGCACAAAACCTCTTCGCCTGGCACAATCTCCTTTGCTTAAAGTCCCAGCAGTTTTGTTTCATTTTTCCACGTCAGTGGAATTCAAAATATAAAAAAATAGTTCTCCTATTGGTTATTCTGAAAGGCCTGTGTAAATCAAGGTGCCTTTTGACTGTATAGAGAGATACAGTCTCAAATAATAGCAGTTGCTATGGAAGCAGAGGATGGTGCTTTATGCAGACATGCAGAAAGATGAATGGAGAAGGAGTATGTGCAGTGGACAAATACAAGTAGATCAGCATTAAGGCAGATTGGCTCTAAACGTAAGGGTAGTTCCTGTAAATACATTGTAGATAATCAAATGTATACATCAGGAAATAAAAAAAGTTTGCTTTAGCCAAGTTCCATTTCTTTACTCAAGAAAATTTATGATCGCTAGGAGTCTCATTAGCATTGATTTTCATAGTCCCCCCTCAGAATTAATATGTGTCCTTGATATAGGAAATTACCCACAGTTGATACAAATGGCTAGCTGGAATAATTCCATGTATATTTAGCAGATTTGTGTTATCTATTGTGGCAGAGCCAGACATAAGATCCAGCTTTTCTGAATGTTCACAACATTGTTAAAAAATAATGCAGGCGAACATTAACACAGAAATGAGAGTGCCAACTTTGTTTAAAATTCTAAGGTCAAAAACAGACATTTGCAGACCAAGGAACAAGTCAGCACAAGAAAGATCAGTGGCATTATATTTCTTTCAGTAAAACATAAAAAGCCTATAATTACTTTCAACTCACCAAGGCAGCTTTTAACAAGTACATGTATCTTGCCAATGTGTCTGAAGCAGAGAGAGGTTTCCTTGACAAGGATTTTGCCTTGCTTTGCCATGCTTTGTCCTGCCTTTCCTTTTAACTTCTCTCTTCTCCTCTTCTTTTCTTTTTTAGAAAAACTCTTGGTCTTCAACTATGACACTGTAGTAATCTGTAGTGCAGACTCAGATAACAGTTGTGCAAAAGGGAACGTGTTTTCTGCCTGTTTCCTCCAACCTTCTAGCACAATTTACTCCATGGACTCTCTTTCTCTCTTATTTTCCTGTAGTGAAAAAGATATATATGGACATTATATGCATGCTAATTCTTACAAAATTCTCCACTCCCTTTTAACAAATTTCTGGCATGTCATGGTTTTGTGATTTTTGGTTATTGGTATTCCACATCTTAATATCATGTAGTGCACTGGGAGTTAAACTGTTAATTCTCCTGTTCCACACACCTGTCCGGAAGAAAAAAATTACATACCCCAGGAGGCCTTGCAGTCAGAGAGGAGATACAACCCCTGGCAAGGTCACCTGTTGCGCTCTTCTTCGTCTCCCTACTGCTCAACTGGATTGCGCATCGCACCTAGCATTATGGTAAGGCCTATCAACCTTTCGGACATTCTCTCTCATTGTATTTGATTTATTAGCTTCAATTCTAATTATATTTTTGTATTATAGAGTGTTATCTTGCATTCCGATACTATATTCAGTAAGTTAGTTTGTTTCTCCTCAGATCGTTTCCACTGTTTTTATTTTGGGGTCCCCTGGTTTCATTTCTGGAGGCTTAGATTTTGTGAAATTCCTCTGCCCTGCTAGTCATGGAACTGGGCCAAGCCAGCCTGTAAACCATTGACATGGCATGAATAGTTACCTGTCAAATTTTTAAGGCATAACAGTTATTTTTGTTAAACACAACAACAAAAATGAGAAAGCAAGTAAATAAAGAATATAAATAACATCAAAATTGTAGAGTACCATCCATAATGAAGATTCTAATTAAAAATGATTTAAATGATATTTCATACTATTTGCATTTATTACAGCTACATTTAAAATATCATAGAAGTTATATTTACATTCAGTGTTTCATTATGTCCTATTTTGTTCTTCAAATAGTTAGAAAACTTTTTAAAAAGAGAGAGACAGAGAAAACCCATTAATTTTCTTTTCTGAAAAACTATTTAAAAATGTTTTTTTTCAGTATTCTGACCTCTGTAAATAGACTGACAATTTAAGTTCCACACTTTAAAAGTGTGTGGAAAGAATCTGTTTTTGAGAAAGAACAAGCTTCAGGACTATAAAACTTTTTTATCAGAGCTCTCCCAAATAGGATGTCCAAATTCTTGGGTACAGTGAAATACAGGCCACTCAATTGGACCAGTGAAAATATATGTTCCCTATAGTATCTAGTTCCTCTGGTCAGAGGAGTAATTTTATTAATTCTTGTGTAAAGGTTTTCTTTTTAAGTTTGTACTGTAGAAATACATTTTAAATAAATTGCAAAATAAACTGTGTAAAGGAATATTCAAAATGAAGCTCTATGACTATTTATTGTAAATGGTGTCTTCCACTAGTAGTTTTATTATAGTTTTATGCTCACTTTTGGAGTTTAGATTTTTTAAAGTGCAGGACAGAGATTTTATCATTAGCTGAAATGGTTGCAAATTGGCTAGTCAGTTATCTCAAAAGAAAAATTAGAATTCAAATCTACCATTAAAGTCTAGTTGTTGTCCAGACTCTCTGATATAAGAATTCTACGATATAATAAGGAGCCCTTCTTGATTGCATTTTATATATATATGAAAAAATCTAAGGGTATTTTCTTTCTGTTCCCAAGCCGAATTCAAATTTGATGTTGGATTAAAATGTTTTAAAAGTAAACATTGCATGTTTGTAGATTAAGCCTCAAAACATTTAAAGTAGAAAGATATTTATTGGGTTATAGCAATGCTGAATCAAGTAAATGAGTGACATGAGGATAATATTAATAAGGCTGTTTAGGATTTTATATAAAGTAATTGTCTGGGTGTACTTAATTTGAAAATCTTCTAATAGAATTTCCAGTGGGAATGAAACAACTTTGTTGTTGTTTTTTTTTTTTAAATTAAAAATCCAACATATTCTTTTTTTCTAAGTCGTACTATCATAAAATCAATGTGATATCTACTGTTATACAGCTTCTTATATTGAAAAATCAGTGATGTGTAAATTCAATACTAAATTTAAATGATAAAATAGAGAAACTAATTTCATTGTATTACATAGTGTTATGTATTTTCAGCATATTCCTGTGGTAGATTTGCATGATGACTGCTTTAAACAAAAGCAACCTTTTTCATTCCTAATGAAAATGGTGATTTTATCAGCTAAATCTCCTTTGACTTATTTTTCTTTTAATGACTAGAGTTAATATCCTGATTAGTCAACAACTGAAAAGTCTTGAGAACATATTAATATGGATTAATGACTAAGTATTACTCTGAAAACATAATGGAGACTTAGGGAAACATTCAGATGGGTGTATTTAGGAAGGAAGGCAGTGATCTGGTAACAATTACAAGAGCTAAGCATCTGATTCCCCTTGCATAAAGCTGAAAATCAATTTTCTCTTCTGCTTTCAGCTTCAAGTGATACTTGAACACTCAACATATTTGCAGACAATATTGCTGTTTCTGAATATATGGGCCCAGTTTCAGAGAAAGTTTCAGCCAATCCCACTGCATGGGAACTCCAAGGCATCATTTCAGGAACTTGTTTAAATTTCACAAAAGGTTAGATTCCATTTTCAGATTTAGTATATCAAAATAAAATATAGGACAACAATTATTTTTAAAAATATATAAATATTCTCTAGAGATATTTAAAACCCATCTGGATACAGAATCACAGAATCACCCGGGTTGGAAGGGACCTCAAGGATCATGTAGTTCCAACCCCCCTGCCTAGCAGGGCCACCAAACACACACATTCAGATCAGGTTGCCCAGGACCCTGTCCAACCTGGCCTTAAACACATCCAAGGACGGGGCATCCACAACCTCCCTGGGCAGCCCGTTCCAGGGCCTAACCACTCTCCTTGTATAGAACTTCCCCCTAACATCCAACCTAAATCTTTCCTCCTTCAACTTGGATCCATTTCCCCTAGTCCTGCTGTTGTCAGCCCTTTTGAAGAGTTTACAAGAAAACAAAGAGTTTACTTTCCTATGTAACCCATTGTTGGGAATTCCCCCTTAGCAGAGCCTGTGAGTGAATTTTGCTTTGCTGATATGCTCTCAGGGGACTGTTTTTGGCATAGGTGCTGCACTGGAATTACGTGGCAAAGTTTTAGTACTGCTTTTGTACTTTATGTTTTTTTAAGCTGCAAAAGTGGCCACCACTGCCCTCTGTCAGATAAAGTTCCAGACCCAGCTGCTTCAAAAGGGACCTACTGCTGGCACAGCTGAGCTGTGAGTGATGCTGGGTGTGCTCTGGGAAAGCAAATTTCAGAAAGGGAAAAATTGCTGCACAACAGCAGCTAGGAGAGAGGGGTGAGGGATGTGAGAGAACATCTTTACAAAATTTCCTTCGTGTGTCAATTTAGGAGTTGTAGTTTTGTTTAGTATTGTTTTGTTTCACTGTCTTTGAGTAAATACTATTCACTATAAGAGTCTTTACATGGTACATTATTTTCTCACATCACCAGACAAATGATTTTTATCCTTGATTATTACAAAGATGCCTTGTAAATCCAAAATTCAGACAAGTCACGTTTTCTGTTTATGGTAGTCAGTGCTAATTTAAGTCCATATGCTACAAATTTTGTCATGCAGTAGTGATATCATAGTAGTTGTATTAGTTAACAAAAGAACTAGTGATCCATATAGAATTGTTTATGACTACTGATATTTTCGCAAGATGAGAACCAAATTTCCAGTGCCACTCCAAAAATTGTTGAAAAAAATTACTCTTTCCATTTTTGAAATAGAACTGGATTAACATCTGTCTCTTTCAAAGAAAGAAAAACAGAAAAGAAAAACAATTTTTTCTTGATGGCCTTTCAAGACTTAATCAAACTCTGGAAGGACTGACATACCACAAAAAAACAAATGTCAGCTGTGATGATCAAAAATTAATGGTTTATTAAGAAAAGTTTACTTACTTTGGTATGTGCCTCTGTTATGTTTTATTATTATGTCATTAGAAGTAAAGCCACCCAGTTCTTCACAGAGAAGCATCTGTGTCAAGATTTGACAAAAAACCTGTAATGAATCTCTAGAGTTAGAGTTTCTTATAAAAAGAAGTCATTTTGAACTGACCTAACAAACCATCCACCTGTCTTCCATTTCACATATTGAATCAGCTAAACAGAGCAAAACAAAGAATCCCTAAAGGACTCTACTCTGTTAGCTCTGAAGAAAATAAAAGAGAATTATTTTCTGCCATTTAGATAAAAGTGACACAGCAGACATTTCATTTCATTGTTGTTTTTCTCACAAAAGATGACGGTCAGCAAAGGAATCCTTTTGCTCCTTAGGCGATTAAAAAAAAAGAAAAAAAGAAAAAAAGAATATTGAGAGTATTGTAGATGAGAATCTCTATCTCACCTTTTCCTAAATCAATCAACACACTGAAGTGTATTAACAAGAGATCTAAACGAATGGAAACAAAACCCTGTTTCTGTTTTTGAGATTTGTGAGCATGGTTACATATCAGCTCATTTTAAAGAGCTGATTACCAAAGCATTGAGAATAAAGTATAAGCAAAGGAGTAAATTCCTTCATCTATATAAATAAATAAATAGAAATCACTATTTTGCAGGATAGAAATGTACTAGTGTTTATACATATGTACATGCACACTACACAAGGTATATATCCCTTTTTTAGAAGAAGCTTTGTTATTGTCAAAGGTTCTAAAATGCAGTTTGCAGTCTTCAGTGCCTCCAAGAGTCCAAGTTTCTAATTAAATTACCTATTTAAATTACCTATTTTCTATATTCTAATTTTCCTATATATCCTATTTTCTATATTTCTAATTACCTATTTAAACCATGATCTCTACATAATAAAGTCAATCATACTGTTATAAACAGTGAGCAGTACAAAATAAGTATGGATTTTAACACAACAAATTGCAACAGTTGGAATTTTTTACATTTACCTGCAAGAAGTGGCACAAACTCATTAGCCATCCATCATAAAAACTATACTTAAGAATTATTCTGTTTTGCTATGCCAGTGATACTACCTCAAAAACATTTCTGTCCCATTCCAGTGCGCATACAAAAACTGCCTTAAACAAAAATCTGGGATATTTGCAGGGTAAGGCAATTTCCATTTTGTGAACGTTTTGCCAGCCTCAGAGTCTTTTCTCAAGAGAGTAATTTTTGTTTTGTTTTTAATAAATATCAAAATATTTGAGCTGAATTTTTCATGTTTGGGTTTTTTTTGTTTGTTTGTTTTTTACTTTTATTTCCCATACACACACTTTTTTCAGATCTCAAGCTTCCTCCTGCTTTCTTGCTTTATTGCTGTCAGGAGAGGATAATGTCTAGACATTTCTAACATACTGAGATATGGTCAAGACCTGCCAAGAAACTGACAGCCCCATTTCTTTTAGTGCAGAAAGGTCAGACATCTCTAGAGAATAATAAGGATTAGGATATATATAAATCAATAGGGAAGGAAAAAATACTAAAAAGAAATTATAAAGCGCAGTCTTCTTAGAAGAAATATAGCCTTCAGTGAAACCCAGGTAAAATGGTATTAATCTAATTTTGAAGGAGTAAATGTAAATACTCCAACATTTTGTTTTTCTATATTTAGATTTCTTTAAGATTTATAAGGTCCTTGTGAGTTTGTTGATAAAAAGATGTAATAGTATATTCTTAAAAATAAATAAATGAATAAATAAAATTAATAAAAGAGAGACAGATTTACTATAGTAATAATGCAGATCAATTTTGAGCTAAAAAATAAGAAGTTATATTGGAGACAAAACACACAAAGGAAAAGTCAATTTCTAATTGCACCATTGAGCCAACAGGTAGGAACAAACAAAGGAATTATTTTAATGGAACATTTTGCCTTTTCTTTAATGAAATACTGACATGGTTTTCAACTGTTTCATTGTTTATGTGAAAAACAAAACCATTCATTTCAAGTCTGCCTGCTCCAGAGTGGCAGTGGCTCTGCCGCTGTAAGTGGCAACGCCTTCCTAGCTGAAGATATCCTTGAAGAGTGTGATGATTCAAGATATGTTGAAGAGATTTGTAACTGCTGCCCTGAGGTCTTTTGATGTGCAGCCATTGCCTCACTGATCACAAGCTATTTATATATTTCTGCTGTCTTAAGAAGAAAATTCCACCAACATTCTGCTAATTTTTTTAACATTTTCAGAATACTTTTCTGATTGCAGCATAAATTCAAACTGGTTCCTTCCTTCATATCTTCTTATATTTCATCATATGAATAACGAATAGAGGTTGTCTCTAATACAATCTTGGATTATGTAGTTTGATTATGACGAGAAGCATTTAGGTAGCTGTAGCCAAATGTCTGCTTTTGAGCAAACACTGTTTTTCTTTGCCTACAATTCAAGGTTTTGGCTGAATGCCATATGCTGAAAGCACCACAAAATTAATTCTTGACATATTGAACTTACAGTCCTAGGAATTTATTCTTTTTCCATATGTATAATTAAAGTTCATAGCCCTCGAGTTACTGCAAGCTGCAAATAATAGTTGTTTTGCAGAGATTTTGCATTGCAGTTGACTTAAGGCAAAAACAATTTTCCAACATTACTAATCCAGTTTTCTAGTGAAATAATATTCAAATTAACTATAAATGGAAAAAAAAAAAAGAAAGAAAGAAAGAAAAAAAAAAAGAAAGAAGACAAAGCCACAACAACCCTACTTTAACTACATTAAGGCTGTCACAAATATGAGCAGAGCCAGAATAAAAAAACAATCCTTCAGTCATAGCTGCAATACTGACACTCATATTGCAGCAAAGCTAAACCACTATGATCATCAGAAAGATCATAATGTTATTTATCAACAGTTCATGTGGGCATACACATTCTGTATACCTGGATCACGTTCCCTAAGTATTTGTTTCAGTCCTTTTAACAAGTGAAATTTAGAAGTCATGCAATTTTTTTTTTTTGCCCCAGGTAGTTTATTTCTTCAGATGTCCTTAGCCCTTGTTTTTGTCAAGCTCAAAATCCCTAGCATGGAAATGATATAAAATGCTGTTAGATAGCTTTTAGAAATAAAAAGTTTGATTAAGCTGCTGTTTACCCTCATAATTCTATTTTTTATTATTAATTTTATATTAGTATTATATTAATATTATATAGCAGATTTATTTAAATAGCTAAGCTAGTTGAATCGTGAGAACTAGATCTGATTTGAGATACTGTTCTCCTCCCTACACTGAAGATTAATACTCCCAGAAAGATGAAAGCAGAAGGATAAAAGTATATTTTCAAAGATAATTCTACCAGTGACCATTATGATCAATAGATGAAAATAAATATCATGTTTTCATTGTCATGTGTCCTGAAAAGAAGCAGGATTCTCTGAGAAAGGAAAGCATAAAAGGGGGGAAATTAAAGGCTTGGAAAAGTCAACACTGATCTCAGAGTGCACCTGGGTTATTATTTCCACTCTTCTGTCTCTAGACATCAGCTCACATTCTGAGAAGTTCTGATAGCAGGAAATAAAGAACTTAATGCTAAATAGATCAGTCTTTATGCAATCAGGACCGTTTCTTACTGAAACAAAAACCTTTTGGAAATGTATCCTTGTCACTTCTACTAGTAGGATGAGTGTCATTTGGGCTCTGGAAACAACTTAACTTCCTTTTGGTGCAATTGACAGAAAGAAAAAATAAAAAATTAAAAGATTAAGTGAATGTTCCTCCTCCTCCTTCCTCAGTTTAAAAAAAAAAAAACCAAAAACCTCGGTGAGATTGTTTGCCCTCATATATATATGCTGTATGTAATATTTACAAAAAAGAAAAGGGAACAATAGTAATAACAGTAATATGTTTTCTGATGTGTTGGACTTAGCTCTGCAATACAATAAAAGTTAAAAAGCTCATCCTTACATGCTACATAATAGATCTTGTCTTTGTGTTCAATTTACCTATCTGTCTATAAATTCACCTACTATTTCTCCAGACTATTCAATTTTTATTGATCCCAACATCCTAATAAAATCCCTTACTAACTTAATGTTTCTTATGTCTTTATCCTAAATTTGAACTTCTGTATCATGCTGCCCTTATATAAATCTTCCTAATTCTCCTTGAATTCTGCCTAGCTCAACGGAATTGTCAATTTTTTCTACTTGCACATTCATTCTACTAATGTAATGCTAAAACATGTACCTCAGGTTTACTATCTCTTTCAACTGTAGCATAAGAATTCGACCTAGTGTACTACTAGAAATCCTTTCCTAACTCAATTTTTCTTCAGAATTTCCTTCTTCTGCAAATATTTTACTTCCTTAAAGATGAGGACCAAAATGGAGAAGTAATCTTGCTTTCATTGTTCTTGAAAGAAGGCAGATGAAGAAGGAATAAGACACAGTTTTGCCAGTTGATTATGAAAAGCTGAAAGGCAAAGCTCTTCCAATGTCACCAAGAGAATTAGAAAATAAAGTGATCTGGAGAGAATCAGTGAGAATCTTGGGGAAAAATAAAAGGAAAGAGAGAGAGAGAAAGAGAAAAAGTATTGTGGATCATATGGGCAATTCTCTACCTGAGTAGTTTGGTTATGGTTGATATCATGTTAGTTTATAGGTAGTTACCTGAAATCTTACTCTGAACTTTTGACATTTACTCTTCACTAACCATGGCAGCCTTGTGCAGTAATTCTTTGACAAGAGAGGTTCATGTTTCCAGACAGAAGACACCAAGACCTTTACAAGATGTCCTGGTTTCAGCTGAGATTGAGTTAATGGCACACCAGTGCTTTGGTTGTTGCTGTGCTGGGCCACTTGGCAAGAACTACCATCATTATGGTGTAGCAGCAAGGAGCAAGATGGAGCCAGGACAGCTGCTCTGAAATAGGCAAGGTGTTATTCCATATCACATAACACCATGCAAAAGGACATAAAGCTGTAGGGAGTTTACTAGGGGGCAGCTGCTGCTCAAAGGTTGCTGGGCATCAATTGGCATGTGGTGAGACATTGTGCTGGTAGCAGGGTATCAACTGGTGTGTGGCAAGCAATTGCATTGTGTGTATAGATATATACTGAGAGATTTATAGCTATCACTGCGTTTTAATTTCTATTTTCCTTTTCTGTCTTACTAAATCATTTTTATCTCAACCCACAAGTTTCATTTTGTTTCCAGTTCTTGCCCTCTTTCCATGTGGGGAGGAGGGATCAAATAGTTGTGTGATGCTGTGCAACTTCTGAGTTAAAGCATAACAAGCTACAAGGACAGAACCCTAAATGAAAGTCTTCTTTTAATGTTTATACATTACTGACAAAATCTCAGAGAATCAAAAAATAATAGATGGTTTTTGGAGGCCCTTAAGCTAGCATTTAACATAATTGCAGATCCAGTTATGAAATTTTTAAAATTGTAGTGGACGTCTAGAAAATTAACAGAACAGCAAGATAGCACATTTTAATAGCTAATATCTTTAAAAATCCAATAGGTTGTGACAGATGGGTGTTACAGACCCATTCAGTTTGATTCAGTTCTTATTGCAGTTTGAAAAAACTCACTTATGTGCAGACACCAAAATATATAAGCAGAACCACTTTGATATATCAGACTGAACTTAAGCTCAAGTGTATCTTTTTCTTCACTGAACCTTCAAAATTTACAAATGGTTTTGGGGGCTTTCTGACAGATTTACACAAAAGACTCCAGATTTATTGATTTCTCAGAATATGTTGATGCCCTGCTCCATCTTCTCTTACTGAACAAATAACAGACAGGGCTAGGATAAGATTAACAGGGTACAAATGATAGAAGTTCATTTTAGGCCAAATATGTATATTTTTAATATTTTATTTAAATCTACCAAAAATTTTAGTTTAATTATTGCTCATCTTGCTATTTATTAGTAAGCCCCTCAGCATTTCTGCATTTGTTCAAAATAACTGTTGTTGATATGCAGTCAAGCACCATCAGTACCAGACTAATGTATCTGGGAGGACTCTTTACTATAAGGGTGGTGAGACACTGGAACAGGTCGCACAGAGAGACTGTGGGTGCCCCTTCCCCAGAAGCCTTCAAGGTGAGGCTGGCAGGGGATTTGAACAACCTGATGCAACCCGATGCAGTGGGAGGTGTCCCTTGGAACTAGATGATCTTGAAGGTCCCTTCCAACCCAAACCTTTCTATGATTCTGTGATTTTATGATTGAATAATAATTCAGAAAAAAAATAAATAAATAATTGAATAATAGCTGTAGTTAGGTGCAATTTTTAGCTTTCTTAATTTGGAAGAGTTTTGCCAAAAATATTTTTTTTTTTACTTGTAAAATAGTATGATATCAAGAATGTATTTTTTTGTTGTTGGCCTGAAATGCTTCACCTCTTTTAGTATGACTTCCTTCCTTTTCTGTAGTCCCTTGAGGACTGAAGAACTTCTGTTTTTCTTCAGAAATGACTTCCAGGAACAGCTTGAAGGATATGCCTTTATTTTATGTGCACCTTGCCCACAGTCAGAAGCGAGCTCAGATTTATGGAGATGTGAACTTTTTTCTAGAAATTCCTACAAAATGCTTATCATAGCAGCAGTCACCTTGCATAGCCTTGTTGACTCCACTAGATCCACTAACAATTTTAGCCTCAGTGAAGAGCTAAAAAAAGATCTTTGAGTTCTGACACTTCAATTTTTGGAGGCCTTATTTTTCACCCTCGACAATAAGCTCCACAGAAAAAAAGTAAATTCCTAAAATAAGGTAGAACAAGGAAAATTAAGCATTAAAATTTTATTTCAGTGTCACAGTTGTTTTTGAGCTGTTTTAAGTAAGAATGAACACCTTCGTAATGTTAATGTTAAGCATTTTGTAAACACAAAAACATATATCTATTCCTCCAAAGATCTTGTGGGTTTTTTTTGTTTTTGTTTTGTTTTGTTTTGCCTAAATTTTGTTCTGCAATTTTTAGGAAAACTAAAGTCAGTTTTTATTAAGGGCTATAACAGAGAAATATTTTCCTGATGCTTTGACCTTAATTCAAGTGTTCCAACTAGTTCATTGAAAGCCTTTTTATGCCTAAATCTGGAATTCTTGCAGAGTGTAGGCTGCCGTATGTCTGATAAACTGCTTATTGCAGTATATCACAGAAACAATATGATATATTTGATAAGAATTCATGAGTCTAGAGCCAATGTATCAAGAAGATTCTGCAGTGTGCCTTGAACGAAAGACTTCCTAAGAACTTGGCAATTAAATTCTACTATAGAAGTTAAAGTATACACTCCATGTATGAATGTTGCATTTTTGAAAGTGTGAGCTAGGAATAGGACAAGAGGCAATGGGCACAAAATGGAATGCAGGAGATTTCCTTTGAATATCAGGAAGTACATCTTTATTAAGAGGGTGACTGAGCACTGGCACAGTTAGCCCAGAGAGGCTGTAGATTCTCCTCCTTGGAGATCTTTAAGAGCCATGGACACAGCCCTGCAATTTGCTCTGAGTGGCCCTGCTTGAGCAAGGAGGTTAGACCAGATGACTTTCAGGATCCCATTGCACTTTGTCAGTCAGTGATTCTGTGAAAAACTGCTAACCTTGAAAGACTTAAGGGTCTTAGATTTACTTAGAGTTACACAGTCTTTTTGAAAAAGAATTCTTGAAAGAGTCACGATTATTGAATATGCTAGGGAAGCAGACTAAAATTGGTATGGTTTTTTTCATTGTTGTTTTTGTTGTTGTTGTTGTTGTTGTTTTTTAATGTTATTACTCTACATACTTTTCATAGCCCTGTTATTTTTTGCTTTTTTTTTAGGGGTTTTTTTGTTGTTGTTGTTGTTGTTGTTGGGGTTTTTTTTGGCAGAATAGGGGGGAAGCTTGTTTTTTATTCCCTTCCAGAGCAGTGTTATTTAGTATCAGACAGATAAAATCACAACCTGTCCACTCCTTATATTTTTCCTCAGCAAAATGACACGCTGGAGTAAGTTGGAAAGTCACTCTGCAGGCTGGAATGTGATATCTGAGTATCCAAAGCAATTTTGATCAAGAAAAACAAGTTAAATTGTACCACACAGAGCTCTGAAATTCCACAGAAAGCTTCCAAGATCAAAGTTTGCTTAAGGTCTCAGAACACCACACAGTACAACTGGAAGTATGCTTGCTTAGGCTTGTTTTGTGTACAGAGTAGCTGTTCTTTCTGTAGCATAAGGCTGGTGTATGAAGTTACATTTGTTTAAGTAAAATTGAAAACAGAGTCACTGTTCCTGTTGCAAATTGAATTTTTACAAATAAATGACGGGGGACAGGGTGGAGGGGGATAGTTTCTTATTGCCATAGAAATCCTTCAGAACTAGACACAACTGTCTAGTTTCTACTGAAAATTGGAAGAGGTCAACTTGATGATTCCATGGCTTTTCAAGATCCCAATGCTCCCCGCTGGACTCTGCACACAGATTTACCAGTATTGACACTGCTTTCTCTATAGTTAATGCTTGGAAACAGTGAAAGATATCAAGTAAATATAGAATATAGGTTGAATTGTAATCCTTCATTTTCAAACATCATCACTCCATCAACACCATCTCAAAGATAAACAAATAACTGGTATATTGTTCTTCTTGTGGAGATTCCTCATGGAGACATAAAAGAAATCTCTTTTGCCAGAGTTAATTCACAAAGGACTCCACTGGGAAAGTTCTATTATCCAGAAATAAGAAATTCTAAGATGATATAATACAAAACACTATGAAACACCCCAATTTGAAAGTTTTTCTCGTTATGTGAATCTGTGCTTATTTACTTCCACAGTGTGTCACAAGTCTTTCACAATCATGTTTGGAGTGGCACCAGTATGGTACATGCCATAACAGATCAGACCACTCACCCAGGTAGATTTCTGTGACACAGTCAATACTTGTCCTGGTATAAGACAGATAATAAAATTTAAAACTAAGGAGTCTGACACTGAATACAAGAACAGAGGCAAAACAGAGGGTTTTTTTTTTTTTTTTTTTTTTTTAATACATTATCCTTCTGTTGTCTGAAAATATGAACCAATTCTGTTATCTGAAAATATGAAATGACTGGATATAAAAAAAATAATTGAATAAACCACACAACTTGTGGAGTTTTATACATACGCTGTAATGATAAGGACAGAAAATAGGGTTCTTCAAATGCCTAGAGAGTTTTGTAAAATTATAGTATTTCCTCATGCAAAACGAACCTTTATTTGAAGCACTGACACTTACTACATAAACATTGCTGTGTTTTTCTGTATTACTCAAAATAGTGCAACAGTGCCAAAATAATTCATGTCCTCTTTCCATAGCGTAGAAGCACTTTTCAATTACTAAATAAAAGGAAAACAAGATTTTTTGAAAAAGAAAAATATCACAATGTATTATATTAATATTTCCAGTTAAAAATAATAATCTGATAAGCAATTTAGATTTCTGCCTCTGAGGAAATAATATAAATAACAATAACAACAAATAGGAAAAAATAAAGCCTCTTTTACAAATGACATTTATAGGGCACACAGAGCAGCTGACTTTTTCTAACATTAGCAACCAATCTTTTCAGAGCTGTCTGAAAAAAGAGTAATGGTACTTGAGTCTTTTGACTGAAAAAGTAATATATTCCTTAAGAGTTAAAATCTTACTCTGAGGCAATTGCTATCATTAATTTGGTGTGGATTAAATTACTGTGTGAACTGTTCATACAGAACTACAAAAATATCTTTTTCAACTACTCGTGGTTACAGTTTCAATCTATAACCACCACAAAAATAAAGCACATTTATGAAAGGCTTTTTGGACTCTTCAGATTTTCAAAAATTCTATTCAAAATCTGGACAAAATCCTAGGTGCTTTAAAGCTTACTTTTAGAATCTATAGAGAAAAATTGAGAAACACTATTTCTTACTTTGTCATTCTTCTATGCGCTTCAGTTTACCTACATTATTAGATATGATCAAACTCAAAATTCTGCTGGTTTGTTGAAAAGTTTAGTCCTTCTATTAACCTTTGTTTTCCTTAAGAAAGCATGGGATTTATGAACACGGTTTATAAAGAAAATTTGTGTGAAGATCTGAGGAGCTCTGCACCTACCACAGATGTGTACTTGGGAAAAAAAAAAAAAAAAAAAAAAAAAAAAAAAAAAAAAAAAAAAAAAAGAAAAAATATGGGAACATAAACTTTGAATCATAGAATGCTTTAAGTTGAAAGGGACCATTAAGATTATTTAGTTTGAATTACCCTGCTATAGGCAGGGACACCTCCCTCTAGACCAGCTTGCTCAAATCCCCATCCAACCTAGCCTTGAATGCCTCCAGGGAGGGGGCATCCACAACCTCCCTGTGCAACCTTTTCCATTATTGGGGTCCATCCTCACAGTAAAGAATTTCCTTCTGAAATTCTGATTTCCTTCATCCTGTTGCTACATGCCCTTATAAACAGTCCCACTCTCAACCCCTAATTTTACCTATAGGTCTTCTTTATCTGCACTACAGTTAGCAATACAATTGCATGCAAACCAACACCCCACTAACAACAAAACATCTTAGAATCTCAGTCGCCCCTCACAGCTTTATTGCCTTCTGCATGACGTCAACTGCTATGGAATAACCCCTCCCTAATTCAGACCACCTGTTCTGACTCTGCCCTGCTCCCTGCTGCCAAAGCTGAGTGGCCAGGTCCTGTTCTGGATATGCTCCCATCACTCAGCAACAATGAATACATTGGTTTGCTATTAGTGTTGTCATAGTTGAAACTAAGACTGCAGAGCAGAAATAAATGAGTAATTGCATGCCAGTTCACTCCTCCATGAAAACTTAGCACAGCTGGATACATTTCTAAGGAAAAGTCTTCCAAGGTGCTGTTCTTTTTTTTTTTAAATGAAATTATTGAAACTACAACTCCTGCACTGAGGTTTAACGTTAATGGTTAATTTGCAAACCAACCATTTCCTCGAGTTATTTATTTTGATGTTAAACTCAATTTCTTATCACTGCTCCAACATTTTAAGTGAATTACATTTCTGAAATTGCAATCGTTATCCTTCAGGTCTAAAATGCCAGTGACCTTTGGAGTGACCTTTTCTCCACGGTGAAGATACACAAAAGAATATCTTTAAATAGGCACTTAAGATTACAATCTCATTTCTGGTGTCAAGATAGATGACAAACCAGGGATAAAATCCTTAATTTTGCATATGAAAATACTGGGAAATTTACTGTTATAACATACAAATGTAACTCACATTTACCATTTGATGGTAATCTTTCACATCTATATTTGTTCTCCTCCTGTTTTGTCAGCAAAGAAATTGGTAAATAAAAGTTTGCTAAGAAATTATTGCAACACTTCAAAATATGGTGCATGACATTAGAACATGGAATAAAGAAAGTGACAGAACAATGTTTTAGAGGACTGAAAGAAATACTGCCTTTTCTTTTTCTTGTCTCTTTTTTATCTTTCATGCCATTAAAGAATAATAGGTAACACACATAGCAGTGCTGTTCTTTATCGTCTATCAAAACTGAGCAGACGAGGTATTTGCAGTCAGCAAGTAGTTGAAGTAGCTGAAGATTAAATACAAGCATTTGGTGTTTACAATAAATAAAACTGTCATCTTAATCTACACGATGAAGATCTGTTTGATGTCAATGTTTGCCTAACACTTAAAAGGGAGTTAGAACATTAGTGTCAGAGCACAGAAGAATACAGCATTACTATGCAAAATCCTTCTCTCTGTCAATCTATTTATTAAGAGCAAGTAAGGACAATTATCAAATTTTCATCAGTTTAGAAGTGTACATACTTTTGCTGCTCATAAATGTTTCTACCTGGGGAATATTTGATTTGCCAAACATCACCTTTCTCTCTGCTACAGTGTATTTTCCCTCTCCCTTCAGCAAGTTAACTGATCTTAAGATCACTAATATGGACCACATTCTTTCATTATTCTTTCATAGTCCTTTCCCTTTAATTAATCTCAAGTTGTGACACACTCTTCAACAGAATGAAGTTCTGGTAAGTATATGAAAAAGTAAATTCCTATGAAATATTTTTCACAATTTAATGGAGTATGAATATTGGCTTAAGTGCATACATCCAAATTGTTAACATATTTTTATTGGCTTTTAGCCACTGTAGACTGCTGGATGAATTACAGAGTGTTTATACCTCATGTTCTAAAAGGCCAGCAATTAAAAAAAGCTTATGTTTCAGTCTTCTTAAACTGAAGCAAAATTTATTCTTCCCTGACTAAGGAATACTAAGGAAAAAAAAGTAGAAATTACAAATGTTTTTGCCAAGTCCTTAACACATACCATCAAAAGTGGGGGATGTAGCTACTTGTGAGATGATTCATGGCAACACAAGCCTTGCTACATCAGTACAGCCCCATAATTGATTAAATTTATGGCTCCATCTGCTCATTTCCAGGGTTTTCTGTCCAATTAGAATGTTAGATTATACATTCAATTTTAATAAATTTAGCTATGTTTTTGCTCTTTTCCTCACTATTGCACAAACTTAACTTTTATCAGCACTGTCTTTTCAGAACATTCAGTTTATATTTGCTACTGAAAAAGTCCTTTGCTTTTGAAGAAACAGTTTTGAGAAAGTTGGCTCTCAGAACTCTTTGTCTTTTCAAATCATACTGCGGTGACCAAATGTTGCTACCCAATGCAGAAAACTTAATGTTTTTAGTTGTAAACCCACAAGATGCCAGATCTCAAGAAAAAATACTATTAGCTTACTATTGTTCATTTTCTGTATTAAAAAAAAAAAAAAAAAGAAATTGAAATAAGAAAAGTAAAAAGGAAAATGAATAGATCATTGTAGCCTATTTCACATAGTTGGCATTTAACATTATCCTTCATCAGCTTGTGCCAGAGCTGGCAGTATCTCAACAATAAGTCATGAAACTTGGAATATGTTAGTAAGTGATTTCTCACATCTTGGCATGAGTAGTTTCATTAGAAAACCTTGCAAGGATTAGATTTATTTAAACAAATAAAACATCAAACATACAGAAGAAACTGTAAAATACAATTGCTTTTTATTTTTGATTTATTGCCTTTCACTTATTCCTCCTGTTTGAAAAAGTATTTGACACTTAAGATAAAGCAATGGCTCTGTTTCCAGATACTTATCTTCAGCTACAAAATCCTTGACAAGGATACACACATATGCATATGACATATTGAGGATTCAAAATCTTCAATGATATCCTGATTGATGCAGTCTATAAAAGCTCTAAGCCCATTAAAAAAAAGGTCAAGTGCATTTTTGGTGAACAGCATCTAGCTCTTAGTTCCTTATACCCAAAGATACACTCATACGCAGTAGTCTAAAAGAACTGAGGTAAGATAAACAATCTTTTCTGTTTGTAGGTTTGTTTTTTTTTTTTTTTTGTTTCCCCCAAATAAAGATGCATTCTCTGATAACACATTGATATGGATCTATTAAGCTGAAGCTGTTCAACGATCTAACAGTGTAACATTATTTCTGTAAGGCTACCTTTGCATTTTAATGACTGCTGATGTCTGGATAAAAACTGAGTTCCATTTTAAACCCTGTTCCAGCACATTATTACAAACATTATTGCCATTACTTCTGAGTCATTCATGATGACTAGAAACATGATAATATGTACACAAATATCCTGCCTCCTGTCTTCATAATAGAATTACTGGACTAGTGAAGGGTATTTACATTGCTAATATTTTCTAAGAAAAAAAAAAAGAGTACAAACATTTGGGAAGGGTTTGGGGTGTATTTCTAGGGAGTAGGCAGAATAATTCTGTAAATGTTTATATGAATTGCTAATGCATAATGCAATTATGAATCAACTTTAAGCAAAAAGAAATTCACTCATACTGGGATAATACAAAATCATAGAATTGTAAGGGACCTTTAAAGGTCATCTGGTCCAACTCCCCTGCGATGAACAGGGACACCTTCAGATAGATCAGGTATACTGAGATAAGGGAGATTAATTGAAAAGTGTCATTTATAGTATAATATAATACAGTAATGACTATATACGTATGGCATACTTAAATTAATAAGATAGAAACCATTAAAATATCCCTGTATATTTTAGAACATATAATCTTAGAGAGCAGTGGATGAGGCCTGAAGGAGGCACAGCCCATGGGTACCTCCAGCCTGGGCCAGAGCTGTCGCCCATGGGCATCCATGTGGAGCAGTGCCTGAAGGGTGAGCCCCATGGTATGGAGCCCTGTTGAAGCAGTGCTGGGAGAGCTGCAGCCTGTGGGAAGCCCAGGCAGGATCAGTTTGGGAAGGATGGCACGCTGTGGGAGGGGTCCACATGGAGAGGAGGCAGCCCTCTGGACTGACTTTTGCTTTCAGTGTTTCTACCTCTTATCAAACTTGAGTCTAATTAGAGCTCTGTTGCTGAAGAAGTCCTGGGACAGAGTGGAAGATCTACCCGCTGCCTTGGCAACTCAAAATTTAACCAGGATTGGATCCCTGGAAAGGAACACCTCAGAATGCTTTATTAATATAGCCATACTGATAATTAACTCTTAGTATTCTGTTTTCATCTAATTCCTTTGCACATCACAGCATCAGCTGTTTTTTCCTAATCTCAGCAGTAAAGAAAATGCACTTCTGAGGAATAATTTCATCAGTTGAATTCACACTCTGCAGTGTCATAGAAAATATATCTATTTTTCATTAAGACTTGCTATCTTAAAAACTTTAGAGGGATCTATCTGCACATTTGATCCCTTCTGCATGTTAAATTATTAGAAAGTACTGACAGCAGTTCAGTATGGCCATAGTGGTGGGATGAGAACTGATTTGTTGACACTACAATGTCTTGCTCAGCATTGAACTTGTGAGAGGACATAGGTATTGGGCACAAATTTGATCCTAGAGCTCGAGTTTTTAATGAAGGCTATCTGGACCTTGCCACAGGTGACTAGTCAGCCTACCTGAAACTGTGTGATAAACCAGATTGTGAGAGCAACCATGGAGACAGTGAGCAATTAAGATAGTAATGTGGAGCAAGAGTTCTGAAAGGCGATTAGGCAAGGTTTATATTAATTAGGACAAAAGTGATTAACAGAATACAATGATTAAGAGACACAAATCTGAAGGGCATATAGAAGGCAGATGCTTTTTAATTATTTGACAGAATAATGGGCTGAAAAACAAAGGGAATGTGGACCAAAGCTTAGAAAAGATTAGTCAGCAGGAGAATTCAGGATAAGTTTCTTCACCCAGGAAGTAATGAACTTATAGCACTGCAAGCTATTAAGTAAGGAAAAACAAACCCTCAAATGCTGAGTATATTTGAAGACAGAGAGATAGGTAGATGAACAGCATGGAACAGTTTTGTCCCCAGTCTTTGTTATTCTACTTTTGCTGCCAGAATGGCAAAAGTAAAGCATTAATTCAATTATTGAGATAATAATTTGAGCAGTTTTAATGAGAGTTACAGTGATAAAAATTTTTTTTAAAAAAAAAAAAAAAAAAAAGCACAATCAGTTTATTAATTTAGCTCTCCACAAAAAAAAAAAAATATTCAAAGAGTTTATTTTGCTCCAAAATATTTAAGCAAAATTATTCTTCCTGAATTGCTGCTGAACAGGACATGGTAATTTCAAATATATCTCCCATGGAAGTTACGTTTCCCTAATAAGGGGAAAATATATGGCATTTTAAATGATATAGCTTATTAAGGGAATATAAATAAAGATCTTGAAAACTCAGATGATTTTTCACACCTAGTCTGTTTGTTTCATTTCCTGCATGTAGGTCCAGACATTGGACAGGCTGAGCATATGTTCAAGAGAAGAGTTTCATAATGTAATTTACCAGCATAATAGCAGCAACGGAGCACTCAGTCAGAAAAACTAGGCTGTGTGCCAGTCCACATGACTGTTGACTGTTCAGCACTGAGCAGGTATGGCATTGCTCCATCCCTTTCACATCTATGCCCCCAAAAGATCTGCCTTTTCCAATTTCTGCACTGAACAGCTGAACTTGCATTCCTATTTAACAATTTTACTTTGTACCACACTACACCCAGCTGCCTTTCTCCTTGTCATCCATCAACCTTAAACTGATACCTCACTCTGTCTTTTATTTTTTCCCCCACATTCTGTCATGTAATCATAGAATTATAGAATTGTTTGAGTTGGAAGGGACCCTCAAAGGTCATCTGGTTCAACTCCCCTGCGATGAACAGGGACAACTACAGGTAGATCACATTGCTCGGAGCCTGGTCCAGCCTGATCTTGAGTGTCTCCAAGGATTGGGCTTCCACCAAATCTCTGGGTAAGCTGTTCCAGTGCTTCACCACTCTTACTGTGAAAAACTTATTCCTCATATCCAATCTAAATCTCCCTGCTTTTAGTTTGAAACCTTTTCTCTTTGTCCTATCTCAATAGACCCTGTAAAAGAGTCTGTTCTCTTCTTTCCTGCAGCTCCATCATAGACATTGAAAAGTTGCCACCAGGTATCCCCGGAGCCTTCTCTTCTCCAGGCTGAACAGTCCCAGCTCTCTCAGCCAGTCCTCTTTGCGAAAGTGTTCCATCCCTTTGGTAATTTTTCATGGAATCATAGAATCACAAGGTTGGAAATGACTTATAAGATCTAGTCCAACCGTCTTCTCATTACCACTGCTACCACAAGCACTAAACCATATCTCGCAGCTCCTCATGCAGACACCTCTTGAACACTGCCAGGGACGGCGACTCCATGACCTCTCCATTGCCTGACCACTCTCTGAGAGAAAAAGTTTTTCTTCATGTCTAACCTAAACCTCCTCTGGTGCAACTTACGACCATTTCCTCGGGTCCTGTTCGTTGCCTGGAAGAAGAGGCCAAGCCCCACCTCAGCACAACCTCCCTTCATGAAGTTGTAGAGTGCAATGAGGTCTCCCCTGAGCCTCCTCTTCTCCAGATTAAATAATCCCTGCTCCCTCAGCTGCTCCTCATAAGGTTTGTGCTCCAGACCTCTCACCAGTTTTGTTGCCCTTCTCTGGACACGCTCCAGGGCCTCAACATCTTTCCTGTAGTGAGGAGCCCAAAACTGAACACAGTAATCGAGGTGCGGCCTCACCTGTGCTGAGTACAGGGGGCTGATCACCTCCTTGCTCCTGCTGGCCACACTATTTCTAATGCAGGGCAGGATGCCGTTGGCTCTCCTGGACACCCGGGCACACTGTTGGCTCATGTTCAGCCGAGCATCAACCAACACCCCCAGGTCCCTTTCTTTTTCACAATCATCCAGCCACTCATCCCCAAGCCTGTAACTCTGCATGGGGTTGCTGTGGCCAAAGTGCAGGACCCGACACTTGGCCCTGTTGAACTTCATCCCATTCATCTCAGCCCAGCGATCCAGCTTATCTAGATCCCTCTGAAGGGCCTCCCTACCCTCAGGCAGATCCACACCACCTCCCAACTTGGTGTCATCTGCAAACTTACTGAGGATGCACTCAATGCCCTCATCTAGGTCATCAGTAAATATATTAAACAAGATGAGCTCCAGTACCAGCCCCTGAGGGACACCACTTGTAACAGGTTGCCAGCTGCATGGTCCTCCTCTGGCACTCTAACAAGTCCATGTCTCTCCTGTACTGAGGACTTACAGCTGGATGCAGTACTCCAGATGAGGCCTCACTAAGGCAGAGTAAGGAGGCAGGATCACCTCTCAGGCTCTACTAGTCACACTTCTTTTGATGAAGACCAGGATATGGTTGGCACATTGCTGGCTCTTGTCTAGCTTGCCATTCATCAGTACCCTCGAGACTGCAATCTTCTTGAGACTTGGGAGTTCTCTCTGATGCCTACAAAGCTAAGAGATCCCAAAGAGCTGGAAGATCAGCAATAGTTGTTATTTTGTAAACATGTTTCTGGCCATGCCATGCAAATACTGATGTGCTGCTGTGAACTCCCTCCTAAATTGCAGGCAACTGCATATAGCCAGTAGGGAACTGCTGCCACAGACAAAGTGGTATCAGAGCTACATCCCTACTTCTGGAAAATTTCAGGCTTAGACAGCAGAATCTATTCTTATATAACTGCCAATTATCAGGCATGGGAATACCAATAAACATTTTTTTTTTCCAGTGGATAAAAGCCTATGGTATGTAGGCTTTGAATACCTACTGTGCAAAGAAACAGATGGGGCCAGCCTTAGTGAATTCTCATTACTCCTCTGTGTCTCCTGCAAAGACAGGGATGAATAAAATGGCTCTGAACACAGCTTAATCCCTCCTGTGTGTAGATAAACATATACTAAATATAGCGCTCCAGAAGCTCACTTCAGAACTGCATCACAACACCTGCTATCATATTTAACAACTTTAACTTTCCCTGGTGGATTCTGAAGAGCATAGCCTTCTAAGCATTTGGTAAAAGAATCTTGTTATGTATGTGGATTTTCTGGAGGCTTAGCAATATATTCAGTGATATCAAAATCATTAGCCTTCATTCTCCTGCAGATGAATTACCATGATGAAAAAAATAAAAAAACAGAATTGAATGTTTTAAGAACAATGTCTAGATAATACATTGCTATGAAATTATAAATTTCACACTGTTCCACTTTTCTTTAGTTTCCCTCCCTCCTGAAAAGAAAACAAACCAAAACTGTCAGTGATGGATTTTCTACAATTCTGGAAGGTTTTTATAAAATAAACGATTGAATTTCTACAATAAAATCAGTATGAATTTTACATTTGTCCCCTAAAATCCAGATGTTACAGAAAAGCTTTTGATTTCTGCATTTCCACAGAACATATATAATCAGAATTCAACTGACCTAGTGAGTTAACTATAATTATTTTTTGAATCATCTGGAGATATAAACATTTCAAAACTAACATTTTTTAAAAGGCTAATGCAACTTAAGTATTCTAACACTGAAAAAAAGCATCATTTCCACATTCCATTCCTTTAAGTTATTTTTATGCAGTAATGGAAAATAGATTTTTTTATAAAAGGTTTTTGGAAGAGATTTGTATAACAAGATACCATAATGAGTCATTATCCAGTTCAAATGATTGGCTTTTATTACAGTTAAGATCTTCAGTCTGGTTGTTCTGTGAGTTTGAAACCTGGATGTTCTCCAAGCTGTTAGAGGAATTCAGCCCAACAATAACAGAAGTTAAGTTACAGTATAAGTGCAGGAGAAAATAAATACAAAAGGTAATTTCTGCTGAAGTTTTACTAGCTATTCTGCTTCCAGAATAGCTGAAAAAAAGATACAAAACTGTCCTCCAAACTGTCAGTGGGAGGACGGCCTGGACAGCTTGTAAAAAATCTGCTTAAGCCACGAATAGGTCCTCATCTAGACAGCTCACACTAGAGCAGTTGATAGTTTAGGTATATTTTCATATGTGAAAGAAGAGATCAGTGATGGTAAACTTCTTTGTACAGCTTTATAAAGGAAGAGTGATATTTTCACAAGTAGGTGGTGCAATTACTGGGAAATTACTCATTTGGAAGTACTTGATATGAACGTAGAGCTGTAAAATAGTATTTAACAATTTCAAGGACCAAAGCTGCCAGGAAATTCTGTTCATATATTTTCGGCTCTTTTCAGATGTCTAAATCCTACTTTGGCAGGAAATGCATAGAATTGTTTGTGTTGGAAGAGACTGAAGGTGTCTCCAAGTTTCAACATCCCTGACAAAGGCAGGAACATTTACCACTTTAGACCATGTTGCTCAAAGCCCCTTCCAACCTGGCCTTAAGGATGAGAACACACAGCTTTTCTAGGCAAGCTGTTCCAGTGCCTCACCACCCTCACAATGGATAATTTATTCCTAATGTCTAATCTAAGTGTCTTTTAGAATAGTTTGAAGCTGTTATCCCATATCGCATAATCCTAGCACTAAACTCCTGATAAAGAGTTGTGCAGAAAAAATACAGATCACAGCCTCAACAGGTGACTTTCCCATAAGAAAGGGCTTGTGTTAGCTTGGGAGTGAAATAAGACAGTAAATTCCTTGTCTTGGGTAATTTCTTGTAACACTAACATGTCTGCACAACCAAGATACCGAGAGATCTATTTTCCCCTGGCTCTCACTAACATATTAGTAAATCACTGAATTATTTCTGACTAGAAATCTACTTCACCCACCTGACAATACAGGATAAAACTTTAAATGATTCCCATTTTTCCTTTCTCTGCTTGTCAACTAGATTTCTCTTTTCCCAACATCCTTCTGTCCTTAAGATCCTTGTATTCAGAAGGGCTTAAGGCAGAAAATCATTTTTGCTGAAGCAAAAATTGCCCTGCTATATCTAAAAATTGTTCTTCCTTTACCATTTGCCATTTTTATTTTATTTTTTTTCTAATTCCATATTGTTCAGTGAACACAGATCTCTTCTCCAGTTGAGAATCTAGGTATTGGAAAAAATGGCAAAATTGTGACACAATTTCAATTATCAGTAGATTCAAAGCTACTGCATAAAAGCGTCATATCATTTATTCAAAAAATTATCTCCTTGCTTCCAGTTACATTATTTCCAAAAATAAGATATTATTACAAAAATACAATTACATTATTCTTAAACATCCATGTTACAGAAGTTTGAAATTAATAATTTTCAAATCTAATGCATTGCCTGCAGAAGTGTAAAAGTTAAGCTGTGTGAATTCAGAGTTTGGTGTTAATACTTGGATTGCAATAAGATTTTCTTACTCTAAGGAAACTGAGCACTGATGAAGTATATTTATGTAAAAAGATCAAACCAGCCAACCAATAGCAACAGCAGCAAACAACAGAAAACATATAAATGGACATACAGGATTTCTTATTGAAACAGGAATTAATATTAAAATTTTGAAACAGAAAGCAAAATGAGGAAGATTGCATCTTCAGTAGAGTCTGAGTCAACTTTTAAAATATTATTCTACAGTTGACTTATTGCATTACTTCTTTAGCTTACCATCATAATGGAAAATCCTTGGGGAAAAATAAAACAGAAACCTGTAATGTGATTACTTTTGAGTACACTCCAGGCACAGTGTAAAGTTCTCATTCACCTTGGATTCTGTCTTGAGGTTCACTCAAGTTTCTTGGCTACATTAACCTTCCTTCGAGTTTCTTGTGAAGAAAACAAATTTCAGACTTCTTCTTTGCACTGAGGTGATAGTCAGAAAACATCTACACTCAAACTCTTCCAAGGCCATGGCAGAGCTGAATTTCCATGTTAGCTCTGAATTTGTCAAAACTTCTTTTTATGTATGTATATAATTTGCAGCAATCTAGGATTTGTAGCATTCTAAGCTTTCTTTCAAGATAAGTTTTTTTTCTGGAAATTATTTGTAAATTAATGTAAATCTTTTGCATCATGAGATCATCATCATCATCAGATTGCTTATTATGGACTGCTCTGAAATTCTCGGTGATGGATTTAGCAGTTAGCGCTTCTTCTGTCAGCATTTAAAGGTGGATATTAAGATGGATCCACTACACTGCATTTAGTTGATCAATTGGAAGGATATTGCAAAAAATAATCTTCAGATTCAACCACTTGTCTTTTGATGAAGATTAGTTTCTCAGTGATACACTACAGGACTGCCATGTGCCAGTGTAGGGAAGAGAATGATGCACAGGAAAATGAAAATAGGGATACTATGTCCTTATCATTATGGCTCTTCCTCTTCTGTTCTGTTGTCAGTTTCCTTCATATTTAATTGGAAAAAAAAAAAAAAAAAAAAAAAAAAAAGGAAAAATTTTAAAAAAAAAATATTTTTTCTATAATTTTTTTTTAAAATTTTCATAAAAATTTAATTTAAAAAAAAAAAAAAAAAAAAAAAATAAAGGATAACTTGTAGAACAAGCATCTGTTGTGCATAAGGCTTTGAAAAAAAATCTCTACACATTTATATTAAAAAAAGAAAAACCCTACAAATAGAGCTTGTAATTTATTACTTGGTTGGATTCTAAAGCCTCAAGCCAATTTTCATGCTAAGATTTAACTTGCTGTTTCCTGCAGACACAGAATCAACTAAACAATTAGGTCCAGGGCAGGATCATCTTCATTTTCTCAATAGGAAGCCTAAACATATAAACAAATGCGCAATAATCAAGCAAAATTAGCTTGATTTTCTACTGAAACAAATATTAAGACAACTGCCTATCAATGCATCAGTCTCCTACAACCTAAATAGGTTTTGAATTTATGGAAAATTTCAACAGAATTTAAAAAAATCATGAAGATTATCAACATTAGAAGATGTTGCAACTGCCAGAAGAAGGGTATTTCTCTGTCTGCTGAAAGAAGCAGAGTCCTCCATCCAGGCTGAGGCTACAGGACTTCCTTCACAACTCATGTCCATGCAAAATAAAGTTGGCTAGTGTCCAATTCAGTAGTGTTTTCTTTTTGTGAAACAAGAATTTCCAAAAGGAAATATTTATGGCACTGTTATTTCTGTAAAAATAAACATTGTCTCTAAGTCCAATATGTGGTTATATATATAGGTTGCACTAAAAGTATTACCTCTTATTTATTTCCATGGAAACTACAATGGATACAAAGAGCACAATAACATTATTTGATAGAGAAAATTCTTAGCTATAAAACACTATATTTCAGCATAGTCACCACCATTAGCTATGCGCTTTCACCAGCAATAAACAAGAGCTTGCATGACATGCTCATAAATATTGGTTTGGCCACTGATTAGGTCGTGGGCCAGTGTAATAAAAACATTACTTTTGGATCTGTCCATGTACTATTAGGAAGTTCTACTTCTGTAAGTGCTGCTGAGATCAGACCTGATTAATCTCAGGTTTACTGTTAAAGAAGTCCTAACAATACTGCTGTATCATTCCTGCCACTGATAGTAGGAGTATCTAACCTTCCCTTTTGAATGCCATTATGTTCTAAAAGCAGTTGTTCTTACTGACAAGTAGGAGTGGAAGAGTGGTGCAGCAAGACATGTACCAGGAAGAGAGTAACTCAATTGATTTATTGCAAAATTATATGAAATAAGATCTTGCAAATAATTTTTTCTTATTCTTTAAATTTGTGTTAACATGCGTAAAGTGTGATTACATTTGAACTAATAACTTGTCTGTTCTCTTAGCTGACTATAATGGCATCCATAACCCCAATGACTGAAAAAGAGGCAGGTTACAATCTCAGCATTAAAGACCTTCTGACTGATTATTGATGTAGTCTCAGCCTCAGGTTAACCTAATACTGCCTTAAATTAATTCCTACTCTGATATCGTCCAAGTGGCTTTGGAAATGGAATCTTAAATATTTGGTGTGTACTGCCTCCAGCTATGCCTATCAGCCAATTTCTCTGTCTGGCCCTTTGAATCAACACATTTCCCATGGAGTGCAGTTCTGCCAGCAGCTTCACACAATTCAGTTAATTTATTCAAAGTTAATGTAACTAAAAGAAAATACCAGGGACAGTACATAGACAGATCTGTACTGGATCAGGGACAGCCTCACATGAAGACTGATGAAAATGATAATAATAATAATTTAAAAAAAAAAAAAAAAAAAAAAACACAGAAAAAGAAACAAACAACAAAAAAAAATCGCATTAAATCTATTTATCACAAAAATACAAAAAAATTGTGCCAAAGAAACTTCTGTTACACTACTGTTAAGTACGATCTATACTAGTATATTAATTCCTAAGCATTCATAAGGAATTCATAAGGAAAGCAAGTCACAGAAAGGGAGATGAAGAACAGCAGCTGACAAGCTCTGTTCTGTCTGTGAATTTCATTTAGTTCAACAAGGCCAAGTGCAAGTCTCACACATGAGTCAGGACAATTCCAATAATGAATAGAGGCTTCTTTATCAATGACATCAATAATGGAATTGAGTGCACCTTCAGCAAGTTTGCTGATGACACCAAGCTGAGTGGGGCGGTTGACATGGTGGAAGGAAGGGATGCCATTCAGAGGGACCTCAACAGGCTTGAAAGGTGGGCCCGGGTGAACCTAATGAAGATCAGCACAACAAAGTGCAAGGTTTTGCAGTTGGGCCAGAGGAATCCCAGGCATCCATACAGACTAGAAGGAGTGGTCCTTGAGAGCAGCCCTATGGAGAAGGACCTGGGGGTTTTGATGGATGAAAAGCTTAACATGAGGCAGCAGTGTGCCCTTGTGGCTCAGAAAGCAAATGGAATCCTGGGCTCCATCAAAAGAGGGGTGGTCAGCAGGGGCAGGAAGGTGATTGTCCCCCTCTACTCTGCTCTTGTGAGGCCCCATCTGGTGTACTGTTTCCAGGTCTGGAGCCCCCAGCACAAGAAAGACAAAGAGCTGTTGGAGAAGTTCCAGAAGAGAGCTACAAAGATGATCAGGGGACTGGAGCACCTCCCCTATGAAGAGGGGAGCTGGGCTTGTTCAGCCTGAAGAGAAGGCTGCAGGGTGATCTCATTGCAGCCTTTCAGTACCTAAAGGGAGCCTATAAACAGAAGAAGAATCAACTCTTTGAAAGGGTAGATAACAGCAGGACAAGGGGAAATGGTTTTAAGTTGAGAGAGGAGAGATTTAGGGTGGATGTCAGGGGGAATTTCTTTACAGAGAGAGTGGTGAAGTGCTGGAACAGGCTGCCCAGAGAGGTTGTGAATGCCCCATCCCTAGAAGTGCTCAAGGCCAGATTGGATGGGGACCTGGGCAGCCTGGTCTAGTATTAAATAGGGAGATTAGTGGCCCTGTGTGTGGCAGGGGGGTTTGAGCTTCAAGATCCTTGAGGTCCCTTCCAACCCTGGCCATTCTGTGATTCTGTGATTCTGTGATTCTGTGTAAAAACATTTAGATTAGATATTAGGAATAAATTGTCCACTGTGAGGATGGCACTGGAACAGGTTGCCCAGAGAAGGTGTGGGTTCTCATCCCTGGAAGTGCTTAAGACCAGGGTGGGAGGGGGTTTGAGCGATGTGGTCTATTAGTAAATGTTCCTGCCTTTGTCAGGGTTGTTGAAACTTGGTGACCCCTAAGGTCTCTTCCAACAGAAACCATTCCATGTTTCTGTAATTTCGAGGATCTTGTGATTTTCAACCCTCATTTAGATATCAAAAAGTGACTGAAGATGGATGTTCCTCTTTGAGGAACACATGATACAGTGCTTTCCAAAGCTCTTTCCCTTCCATTTAATCCTCCAGAAAGGGAAAGTGGGAAGGCTTTATGCTTACTTTTTTTTTTTTTAATAACAAAGAACAAAGAAACCTACTTCAAACATATTCCTAAAACTTTGCGTGAAAAATATTTAACCTTGAATAATTGAAATTTTAATTTAGTTTGAAGTTACATAAACTGTAGATAAAGGTTCCTTGGGAATGTCTCTTTTTTAGAAGGAAGTATAAACCTAGCTTCTGAAATAAACACTGCAAACTATTTTTCTTTCTTTCTTTTTTTAAACAGTTTTCTTTTCTTTATTTATTTTTTTTTTTTATTATCTTTTCCAGTTTGTATCTTCTCTAAATGAAAAGAAAAATACATTGTAAAGGGGATAATTTTCTCCAAAAATATCTGTTTAATATTTTATAACTATACAGCAGAGCAACCTTTTGTAATTATTTCTGTAGAAAGCGTAAACATATTGCTTTTAATATGAGAATTTTAGTCCATTTTAGAAATGAGTAAAGTGTGGTTTGCTGCAATTAATAACTGAAAAGCTAAGAAACAATTGATATAAGCCTCTTATTTATATAATTACAATTTTGCTTTCCAGAAAAATATGATGAGCCAAATGATATTCCATTATTGCTACAGGGTCTGAAAAATACCTTTGAGAGTAGATGGCATTTTTGAAAAATCAACTTATCTCTGCATTATCCGTATGGGTAATAAGAACTTTTATATCCATCTCTGGAAATGAGTTCCAAAAAATTCATTAGATTTTCTGTTTTGAAGACAAGAGTTCATCCCATCAGATTATTGTCCTGCTACAGTTTTCCTGTGTCTCAGGCTTTCCTTTTATAAAATATAAATTCATTATAAACAAATCATTAATATAAATTATTTTCAATCTGAAATATTACTTCATTTTTAGCTTAAATAAATTTGTTTACTCCCTCCAAAGTAGCTGGATACATTGCTTTACAGGGGCCTTTGATACATTCACTGCTATTTCCTTAGTAGATACTTGGCTAAGGTTAAGAGGAATTTGGGATTTACAGAATTATGTTAGTGTTTGATCCTAGTTTGAAAGTTGAACACAGAAATATCCCCTCTTTGGAAAAAAAATATTTATAGTATCTGCATTTCCTCCATTTTGCACCGTGTTGAAAAAATAAAGTTCTGAAAATAATAACATTCCAAAAAACAAGTAGCTGATTTCTCGCTACTTGTATCCTCAACACTCAGCAGGAATACCAGATACATGCAATTTTGGTGAGTGCTGTAGGAACCAGCCCACTCACCTTCTTGTTTAAATGGAAATTAATGTAGTTGATTGTTTCTTACTTGAAGAGAAACTTAAAGGACTGAAAGTTGCTTTTCATTTTTTTAATATACTTAATTTTATATCTACTTACTTTTTTTTATATCTACAAAGTAATGCCTCCTACTTATTTCTATGGAAACTATAACAGATACAAAGAGCACAACACTATTAGAGCAAATTCTCAGCTACAAAACACTGTTTTTCAACACAGTCACCATCATTATCTACGCATTTTCTCCAGCGATAAACAAGAGCCTGCATGCTGTGCTCCAAAAAATCTGCACGAGCAGAGGTAACCCTGTTTCACAGCTGCTAAGATGGTGTCACTGCTAGGAAAATGTTGCCTATGCAACCTGTCATCAGCCTGAACAGATGGAACTCAGAAGATGCCAAATCATAACTATAGGGTGGGTGTGGTAGGACAACCCAGCCAAGATGGGCCATGTGTTATTTTATCAGACTGCCCCTCTGCTGCCATCTGTTGCACAGCAACAAAATGTAACCAAGTATCTGTGGAAAAGTTCAACATATGCAGCCACACCACCAACATTTGCCTTTGACATTGTGGGCCAACATCATAAAATAGGAGGCATTACTTTCAGAGCAGCCCTTTTATTTGGAAAAGCCAAGTGCCCTCCTGGCAACTGCTACAGTTAAGCTGTTTTTGGCAAAAAAAAAACCAAACAAACAAACAAACAAAAAAAAACAAAAAAAACAAACGTTTTAAATAAAATAATCTAGTCACTGGGCAGTGAAGAGAATCAAAGTGGTTTGTTTGTTTGTTTTTTTTTTTTTTTCCATTCCAGGATATATAAAGCTATTTTTCTAAACTACTTAAGTCACCCTGCTTACCATAATCCTACACTTGCTTAGTGAAGTTAATAAAAATTCCCCTATTGATTTCAATAAGAATAGAATCAGATCCAACATCAGGAGGTGGAGAAGAAAATAGCAGCTAAATATTGAAGTTATGATTAATACATGCACCTTTTAGCATGGCTTTTAGACAGTTTAGATGCTTTATCAGTGCATAAAAATAGAGTGGAATTATTGGTTTGCTTTCTGTATTGATGTTGTGAAGAAGCATAGTGGATCTATAACCATCTCTTTTTATTCAAGTAATGTCAGGAACTCTAATTGATTAGACACAGGATTAATCAAAACTGAATGTACATAGAAACTGTGGGTTTGGGGTTTTTTTGTGACAGATCAGGCTGAAAAAAATCTGGGTTTTATTACATGTATTGTTTTCAGAAAATGTAGATAGAAAAAAATAGATTACTAATTTCAAAACAATCTCTGCAGAAATCTGTTTACATATGTTAAGCCAATTAGTCCAGTGTAAACAGATTCAAAAGGCATTGCTTTAAAGTTGTTTGCATTAGTCAATTATTACTAAAGAAATAAAAAAAATATTTTTTGAATAAACAAGCTATGGTCACTTTACATAGAAGAAAAGAGCAAAAACTGCATGAAATGTAGGGCTTAAAAGCAGAGTAATAAGTGGTTTCTTTTCTTCTACAAGATCTGATTTTTTACAGATTCCTTCTGTATTCAGCTTTGCCTACAGCAAGTGATAAAAAAAAAAAAAAAAAAAGAAAAAGAAAAGTAAAATGATTTCAACACAAGAAAGCATAAAGGATCATAAAGAAGCTTTTATGTCTTTTCTTTCTCACTTTTCCTCAAAATATTTGTTACTTCCAAGTGTCTGTAAAGGTCTTTGCTCATACAAAATTTGACACTGTCAAAACCAGCACTGCCTATAAAAGCAGAAATACATTTTAGCACATATATTTCTAGGCTATTTGAGCTGTCTATTGAACTTTTAATATAGTTTCTGCTGTGTTATTCACAGCTCTCATAGTCTAAAAGGAAAGCTTATTCTCAGTATTGGACAGTTGAAATAGCTATATTCAGCTTAATTGTTTGGAAGTCAGTGTAGAGTTGGCAATAAAAATAAAGATCGTAAATATCATTAAATTGTTTTGAATATTATGATCACGTCTAAATAAAAGCTTTTCTGATTAGGGTTATTTGCTTCTGTAGGTTTGGTTGTAGATGTAGACAGAGCACACTTTACCTTCACTGTTACAACTTCCTTGTCTTGGTAAGTAAAGGAAACTGAGGAAAGAGGATGGGTCTTGGAAGTCAAGAGGTCAGTCAGAGCCTAGAAAATGGGATTTACTCATTAGAGAGTCTATGAGATAAACTCTGGTTTAATAATGAATGGTTTTGTTCTGTGTTAATGCCTAAATACCAAGAGAGAAAACACTCAGCATTTTAAGAATATTTTAAGAATATACATAACTCCCTGCTTTCAGCAGGTTTCAACTACAATTTTCTAAGATCACCCTTTGTCAAAGCTAATGCTTTCTTCCTTCTTCCTTGCCTTGCAGTAGCCAGCATTCCTCATTTTAGCAAAGTGTGACATGACAAACCTGTGAGCCAAAAGCCTAATATTCTCATGCAAATCACTAAACTATTTAGCATTTACCAACTCTGATGATGTGTTTGATGCTGTCCAGCATTGCTGACTGTCAAATATGCTGCAAGTGAGAGAACAATTATTTGTTTTACTGGCTGCTTAACCACAATTGATTTTTCAGCTCAAATGAGTAAGCAGAGCAAGTAAACATAGCATACTGAAATCTGTGGTTTCACTACTTCATATCAGCTGAAGATCGAGATTGAAATAAAGCTCTTTCCTCAGTGTTGGATATGGAACTTGGAGGCTTCATGGCTCTCATCAGCAGGGACGTGTTGTTTATTGCATTCCCAAGGGAGAAAAAGAAGAAAGAAAGGACTTCCACTCAGAAATGTCAGGCTTTTCCAGAAAATGCCTGTTTGACAGAGAGCGCTGACATTTCTGGTATAATTGTTAGTGGTGTTACTACCTGAACAGATGCAGAACAGACTGAAGGGAATTACAGGGTTTTCTTCTGAATCAGGCAGTACAGATTTGGAAAAGATCTTAAAGGGCTTCCAGGCAGCATCTGTTCCTCTCCAGGAGGGAGAACTGAGACATACCAGCAACTGCAAGGTGGTGGCTCTTTGCTTGCACTCTTGTCAGAATCTGCTTTTGAATCCCACTTCACAAACTAAGGGTGCTGGCCCAGGTCACTGAGCAGACCACATGCACGACCAACCAGTGCTCAACAGCAGCTGAAGGGGAGTACCTTCACTGCTAATTCCTGTGGATGAAAAATTGTCACTGATGTTTTCTTTCACAGGAGGTAACACAAACGAACTTGGGTTGCCAGAGATAATCAGAAAGCTGAGAGGACCAAAATCGTGCAGAACTACCTCTGTGGAGTAGATACCATAGCCATATGTTCATATATTTCCTGGCTCAAAAGCTAAAATTAGGCCCTAAGACAAAACCTTTTTCCGAAAACAGCACCATAGCATCCTAACCATCACTGTAAGACAGATGGGATCGCTGCCCATAAGTGCTACTTCCTGGCTTCCACACATTCAATTCAAACAGCGGTTGTCTAAGAAAAGAAAAGCCCATAGCAGCTGTGTTCTTGTGCTCACCCTGCCTCCATTTTGCAGATGTGTTCACACCGCTTACAGCTGTGCAGTTCTTCTCCATCAGTCCTTAGTTTGTGTTTGTTCTTTGTGATTGAAAAAAAGAAAATGAGAAGCAAATGCCTTTCTGTGGCAAAACAGTGGTTGGAAGTCACTGTAGGCATAGGGAATAATTGCAATATGTACTGAACATCTAAAAATTTGCAATTATATCATTGTTTGACATTTATCGATGTCAATAAATCTGTAAGAGCAAATAGAAGCTAATAGCTAATAGCTAATAGCTGATGCACCTTTAGAAAACCTGCACTTTTCCTGTGTGCTGCTGTTCTTAAGTCGTAGCTCAGACTAAGCCCAAATAGCTGGCATGTTAAGTCCTGGGCACGTGCATCTACAGCACTGATCTTGAGGGATGATGTGTTTCAAATAGCACTATAAAAGTAAGCGGGAGAGCCTCACAGAGAACAGCTTCTGGTCATTTAAATGCCACTTGTTGGGTTCAGTGTGAATGAGGAGCTGTTTCATGGCTTCCTCTAGGCTTTTGTTAAAAGACATTCTCAGAGTTCTCATATCCTTTACTGATTTCCCCCTCCATCTTGGGGTGATTTACTGTCAGCATGCCTTTGTGGTGAATACCATTCTTTAGAAGGCAATCAGATTAAGATTTTATTTTATTTTATTTTATTTTATTTTATTTTATTTTATTTTGTTTTATTTTTGTACGACATGTAGAATGGTTTTTACAAGAGACAGTTGCTATCAATTGCCAAAGCAGACACGTTCCCTGGAAAGGGGTGATCAATGTTAATTTTCCAGAGGGCAGTGTGTGTCTGTGACATTTTGTCTTTTGCTAATATTTATAAAATAGACCTGTAGTTTGTCTTCAGCTCAGCCTGAAAATGCTGACTTAGAGTCCAAGCTGTATTGCTTGCTTCTTTCTGCGGACATCAGCTTTAACATAAATTCCTGTGCCGGGATATGATCTCTTATCATTAACCACCAGCACAGTCCTTATCCAACCTTTTCTGGACAGCAAGGAAAGATAAGCATATAATATAGCTTTGAAGAACCTAATTGAACCCTCTGTCAAGCAAAGTTCTTCAATGGTTAATTATTAAACTTGACTAGTATGTTTGCATTTGACCTGAAGGTGACTTAAGGACCTATTTATCTGCACAAGCCCCAGCCTTTGCCATCCAGCAGATAGCAGACACTGTCTGTGCATTTCCTGCCCTGTATTCCCACTGGTGTGGATGCGACACTGATACACAGATCTGTGTTTGCAGGCATTGTAGGGTTCTCTTGCAGAACTCTCAAGAGATGTATAACATTTTCTTAGATCACAAATGCAAAACCTGCGAAGTTAATCATTCCTTTAAGATGTTTCCAGCACATCAACTAAGAATGAAATCTCTATCTTCTGTGGCTTTCTACTTTCATACCCGTGTGTGCTTGTGGTGGAGAGGATGAAGGGGAGAGGCACAGAACTCAGAGAGAGAATTACCTTTACAAACACTTCCGTTGGAAACCCTCATCTCCCTAACACATTGCCTTGCAACTGATGAGGCCTCAACTTGAGAAAGGTAAACCTTGGATAAGAAACAGAGTGCAAGCTGACATGTAGTATATTCTAGAATGTTGCAGAATATGTAAGAAAGCTAAGCTGGGGGTTGGTAGTTGCCTGTGGAGGAAAGCTACTTCCAACGGCAGATGAATGAGCCACGTCCAGAATTGCCTCTCACTGATCATTTTCATAAGGAGTGACTGGGACTTTAGCAGACACTGCTTTGAGTAATCTTCTGGGTTTTATTTCCTTTCGCCACAAACAGAGTCTATTTATTATCACCTTTCATCCATTTCCAGAGAGTGTCTCACTGTATCCTAATGAACAGGCATGGTTTTGCTTCATCAGGGGGATGTGAACCTTCCTCGTGAATTACACTTCTCCAAACAATATCTAATATTGCTATTTAAATCAGATGCAAAATATTGTAAAAATGGCTGTCTATACAAATGGCTACATGGGACTAGGCAAAGATTTGGGATTTCGGTTTGCATTTTTTTTTTTTTTCCTGAGTGGACAGATTTGGATGCATAATGGCAAAGAATAAATAAATATTCGTAGAAAAATAAATTAAAATTAAGAACCATTCACTCCAGCATTACAATATCACTTATAACCTGACCCTTATAATCTAATAAGAATACTTTTTGTTTGTTTAAATGTTAGCATTTCATTCTTTGTTCAGTGAAAATTATTTTTAATCAATATTTGCACTTTGGAAAGCAAACGGACAGAAAAAAAGAGCCTTTGGATAATATTTGCTTGGAATTTTTTGTTTTTGTGTGTGTGTGTTTGTTTTTGAAGGAGAAAGAAAAAGATGAAACTATTTTGCTGTATAAGGAAAATATGTTGTCTTTCAATGCTGGTATTCAAAATACGGTGACCTTCAATTTTGTTTGCCTGTAAGAGTAACAAAATCTTAGAGAAGAGCTTGAAAATGAAAAAAGCACTTTACTTGAAGTCTCTTTTGGGAAGCAAATATCATTCATCACCAGATCTGTGTAGCAAATATAAACACAGGTCAAGTTTAAAGAAGAAAAAGGCATAAAAACAGAAAGAGACCCTTGTCTGGTTTACTTCAGAGACCTAAGATGACAACTTTGAATGTTTGTAGGCGAACAAAAAATTCTCTACTGAGAGGGTTGAAGTTGCTTATGATGTTTCCTCTTATAAAGTGAGGAGGTGTAGAGAGAAGACAGGCAGCATGTTAAAACCCAGGATACTATAAGCAACGGCTTACCTTTAGGAAAGTTCTATACCTCACTTATTGATGCTTGTCCTAATATGAATTATAGTGGATACTTTAAAGTGAGAATCTGATACTGTCTGTCTGTGTTGTGCCATCTGTTAATTGATCCATGACTTCTCTTCTGAATCTTCTGTAGGCTTTTTCCCCAACCTACAAGGCCCTACTGGATTGACAATGCTGCTCATCTTATGTAACTGCTTTTGCTCAGCTGATAGAAAGGCAACTCTAATCAGGCTGCATGCTATAAATTCTTATCAAGTCTGTGAAACAAACCTGAAACATATAGTTCTACCTTCATTGCAGTTCTTGTGCTTCTTCGTGATAAAAAATGTCATTTTCTATGGTTTACAAATAGTTGGCCAAAACCTGGTACCATTGAAGTCCTGAGTTCACTCATATTGAGTCAGCTGCCTCACTCACTGTTTACATCTGTATATTTATAATTTAGAAGTAACTGTTATTTAAACTTTTTCTTTTTTTTCCTATCATTCAAAATAGTTTGCTGCCATTATTCCTGAGTTTTCTAATGACTTAATTTGGGTTCAATATGAACTGGTTTAATACAAAGGGGAAAAAAAAGCTGACAACTACATTTGTCTAAATTATTTTAGCAAGACATTTAATTAGATGCTTTCATACAGCACTGCAGTTGTCAATAAAGAAGATAAACTATTTTCAGTAGTAGTGAAATCTGGAGTCCAGTAGTGACAACTTCCTGGCATAGTTGATATTTTGGAAAGTAGATGACGTGTTCTTTGTTAATTTTTTCCTACTGCTCGTGAAACTACAAAAAAATTAAAGAAAAAAAAACACACAAACAAACTTATTCATGGTAATCTGCACTAAGAATGTATCTTTTGTTCCTTTGTTGTTTGTAGAGTTAAATAATTTCTTGCACAGTGGAAGAGTTAAAGAATGAAGGCTCAGATCTTCCCTCACAGAGAAAACAGCACTGTAACTTCAGTGACATGGCTGAGATTTCAATCTTCATCAGTCTGGAATCAGAAGAGCATTAAGGTGTGTGAAATGATAGTTTTATCCTTCAGAAGAAATTATTTGTCGCCAGTTCCCGTAATTATTCATCACTTGCATGGAGTTATGTTTCATTTAAAAAAAAAAAAGCCCTTGAAACAATATAGAAAACCTAAGAATTTTTATTCTGTTTCTGAACATGTTTGCATATAAAAAACAAAAAACAAAACAAAACAAAAAAGCACCAGTGAATTCACACCTACCTAAATTCTAGATATGTGCATGTAATATTATAAATCACTTTAGAGAGATAGCAGTGCCCCTCACAGGAAAAAACAAAAGCATAACGTGATGGTAAGATCTTAAAATGTAAAATTCTCAAAGAGATACTGAGGACTATATTGTTGGTTTATAAATGATTTAATATTATTAGATATGCTATAAAAAAAAATTGTTTGTACCATTTTCCCAGCATAATTGATTTTCTGTCTATAAATAGCCTCAATCTCTATACAGACCGGCCTGCACTTAATCCTGGAAATTCTGAATGCGCTACAATACCTTCATGCCAGTAATGAGGAAATGGAAATTTGCCACTCTCTCAGTCTCTCCAAGTATCTTGTGAAAACTGGGAAAACTCATACTTTTCAGTATCTGAGGTAGAAACATCAATCCTGCAAACTTCCAGCATCAATTTTTAGGACATACATACAGCAGGAACAATAGTGGTTTCTCAGAGTACTGCTGCAGCACAAGAACTCAAGAAAAGCGTTTAAAAGTTTAATCTCAGTTTCTCAACTTTGTGTAGAGGAACCAGTACCCTGAGCCACACTGCCATTGCAGGATTTCTACTGCATCTACCAATAAACCTGCAGCTAGTGCAATGATCATGGCATTGTTAGAGTCTCTGAGATACACACCGTGACACAGTGTTAAAACTCTGCTGTACCAGACAGAATTAGCTAGATGTGATACCTTCTTCAAATGAAAAAGGGATTTTGCTATTAGCACACCAGAACGATCATTGCTGTTTAAATAGCAAGTGACAGTTGAGTACATTAAGCATTACATGCACTACTCTCTATGAGCTAAAACCATTATAACTAGACTGCATGGGAAACTCTGTTTGCAAATACTGACATAGTATTATGGCTCACTTACATTCTTTCAGTTCAGATATTTACATTTTGAACTTCCAAAATAGCAAACTTCATACTCAATGGCTAATCTGTCGCTCTGGTAAAATATAAACCATAAATTTCATACAGAATATAAAAGAACAGGTTTCTGTTTTACATTGGGTTGTATCTCTCAGATTGTAGTATTCTTGTATGTATAGCATCTTCCTTGTGTGGATTTGTCAAATGATTTCACAAAAGAGTAAAACGTCATTGTGTTTAATCAAACATTTTTTAGCTCTGTTGTGACAGTTTGAAAAGTTGCTGATATTTTCTATGTAGCCAAGTACCACGAAGGCGAACTTGACATTCACTTGGAACTATTTTGCTTATCTGCACCTGATTTAGACCTGTATTATCATAGACAATGAACTTTTATAACTCTAACTCATAACACAGTCTAATTTAAAAACAATTAGACTTCTTGCTGCCAATTATGGCAATATTCCTTTGAATTTATTGTCCTGCAGTTTCTTCAGCACACACAGCATACAATATGCTTGCCTATACCATAGCTCAAGAACTAAATATTGCCAGTGTGTCAGGACGAGGGATGATATACTGCAGAACTTCATTTTTCAAGGGGGCACAGCATGAACAAGTCTGTACATGTCTCTTGTACACAATCTGTTTTTATTTTTGCAAATCATCTCTCAGGTTTATTTCCCCCAACTACTGTTTCTACTTGATTCCATGTTTTCCATGTTATCCTTAATGATTTGCAAACTACACAATTTTGCACACTTTTCTTGTCCTTTTAACTTACACAGCCTCACATATATATGTCAGACACACCTCTTTAACAGCTTGCTGCCTATTTCTGTAGGAATTAATATTTCATTAAAATAAAGGTTAGCACTATGGGGTGTTAATGGCACTGCATTTCTATTGACAGCACTAAGTGTAACTTGAATCATCAGTACAAGAAGCAGAAGGACCAGAGGGAATGACCTTTCTTGAAAGATACTGCAGGAAGAGAACTGTCAATAAAAAGCAGACTGTGTTTTGCCTATCCCCTTACACAAAGCTATTTCCTGTTTATGCACTTGGAGAAAGACTCTTTCTGAGCCATCGGCTCGGCGCAAAAGAATCACTTGCCAACATGGAAGTGAAATAAGAGCTCACACATTCCATGCAATGTCCCACTGCTCATCTGCAGCGATCAAATATACATGAAGCTCTGCGCTTTTTCAAAATGGTAACAAGTTTAACACCAGCAGGTTAGAGAAATAGATGACTTTATCTTTTGCTACCCTGTTCCCTTTAAAAGTCCAAGAATATCAGGCAAAAACAACCATGATGCAAATGTTGTGAAAAGACCATAATGCCAAAATCAAGCACTGCTTAGTGCAGATAATTTTTCTGCAATTACATTGTTTCTGAATACAGTCTTCTGATTGTGCTAAAATTGCTATAATCCTTTTGAAATGTGCTCAAACTTCCTGAAATCTCTGTACTTTTCTTTATTTAACTTGAATCCAATAATTTTATGATTAAAAAAGAAAAAAAAAGCACACACACAAAAACAAAACCAAAGAAGAAAGCAAAACAAAACAACCAATATAAAAATATTTAAAAGCATAAATGTGATAGACATTTCCAAGTAAAAAAAACAAGCAATGTATTCACTCTTCAATAAAGAATGCATTTTGAAAGCAGTTGCTTCTCAAATCTGCTAATGCCTGAAGACCATTTCAAAAAAGCTTCACTACAAATCAATTTATTCCTATTACATATAGTTCATACATCTGCAGGAAGGAACTCTAAACTAGATCCACCTAGATTTGAGCATTTTTTGTCTGTGTTTGTTCTTTTTTTACCCTCTAAGGAAAAGGAAATTTCCCTCCAAGGACAGGATAATCATCAAGGACAGTTAAAAAATACATTGAGAGTTACCTTATATAAAGTGGGATAAATACGGTGCTCATTTGCACTCATACAGCCTCACATGGTATAAGCAAGCGTACATACCTACATATATGTATATACATGGATACTGAACAACCAATAACAATTTTTTAAAAACATGTCTTATATTTGCAAACCTATTTTCTATTTGTTTTAATAATGATTTTTTGCTTCTGTGGACAAAAAAAAGGCCTATTGTTTATGGTCAGTAATTGTTCAGATTTCTGAAGTTCACATTTCCTGTTCATAATTCAACAGATTTGAGTCTTAAGCCTAAATTTTCACTCACTGATGACAATTTTGATTCAGTCATATATACTAATTTCTGAATCAAATTTTTCGTTTGTTTGTTTGAACTTTGTGTTTGCATAATTTCCATGTCTCTAATACTTATTCTTAGATTTGAAGGAGGCAATTCATTCAAGACTTTCAGTATTGCACATAAAGGTATATAATAAGGATAGAAGAAATATAGAATGATATTTCTACTGTTCAGAAATTCCAGCATTTACAAGGGTCCCATTCTTTGATAAAAAAGGAAGAGAAAAAGTGTAAAATCGAAAGCAGAATTTTAAAGTTGTTGATGCTCTAGATTTAAGAAAAAACTTCTATGATCAAATGGAGATGTTCTTAGCAAAACATAATGAAAGCAAAGATCTGTTTTCTTCTAATTTCCAGCTAGATCTCCTCTTAAGCTCTATCAGTGTCTGAATTTCCCATGAATTGATGTGTGCGAAAAACTAATTGTAATAGCATTGTATTAGGTACATGCTAAATAAAAGATAGATATCTGGAGAGACTGAAGGTTAAGATAAAGAGTAAGTTTTGTTTTGTTTTGTTTGCTTCTTTTGCTTTGTTTTTATGTTCTCAAATTAATTATCAATAGTGCTTTCAGAGCAAAAAGAATAACCTTGGTTGGAAGAAATTTAAAGAGTGTCATTCTAAATTACTCTCTGGAGAACAACTCTAGCAATTTCCTTCATATTTTCTCGGGTAGCTTTAATTCTCTTTAAAAGTTCATCTAAAAAAATAATTAAGACAAAGACAATCCCCAGAGGCAAGGGAAAGAAACAAAAACAGAAGCAACATAACACAGGTTTATAATTGAACTTTTATTGAGGCCTTAATTAAGAGGAGACATTTGATCTCTCTATAATCATTGCCTTGAATTAAATGTCTTGACTACAATAACTAAAATATTATTGTATAATTGAAAGCAATAGAATGGAACAACCTTGGTTTGTTCTCAATTCTTCCAGACCTCATTTTGTAAGAGTCATTAAATAAGTCCATATTTCTATTGTTTAAAGGTAGCCTCCTCCCATGAGATTAATCACAGGAGTAATAGAAATGGCAATTGCTAATATATTGCTTGCATAAAAAAAACAACTCCTGTGGACTCAATATTTTGATAGGCAGAGTAACAAGATCTCTGAAGCTTTTTAACTATTAGCCCTTCTGCAAGGAAGATGAGATCACTTTCCTTTACTTTAGTGTAATGAAATCTATTGAAGTTAGAAATGCATCAAAATAAACAAGGAGGAGTAATTGGGGAGATTAAGGAAAAATGGAATTTTGGGGGGAAGTACATAAAGAAAAGAAAGAAAAAAAACAAAACAGGAAGTTGTAAAATTAATTAATTTTTAAAAAGAAAAAAAATAGAAAATGTTTTTTCTTTTAATTTTTATGATTTAGCTGAAGATCATGAATTTGAAGGCACCATCCTGTTCAGGAGACATAATACATCCATGAGTAAACAAGTTTTCAAATCCTTATTCTATCTATTTGTTTTACAATGACTTTATTACCAAAGCTTTGGTGGATTTTTTTTATTTTTTAATTTTTTTTTTTGACAAATAGAGGTGGTAAATAACTATGGAAAAAGAAGTAATGTTGAAAGCTGTTTCATTAGCAGGTTACTTCACTGTAAATGAAAAAAAAACATTTTCAACAAATGAAAAAAAACATGCAGGCAAGCAGATATGGCACTTCAGGTATTGGAGGGTCTTATTAAAACGGTCTGAGCTTGAAGCACATTTTTTAAAAGCCTGCACCAAAATTCATAAAACTAAATTCAATAAGTTTTTGCATATTCAAAATATGATTTAATTTCTAAAGTCTTTATTACATATATCATATGGGAAAAAATAATAGGAAAGAGATTTCTTTTATATTTCTGCTACTCTTTAATACACACACACAAAAAAAAAAAAAAAAAAAAAAAAAAGATTGTTCTTACATCCATCATACTACAGGTTTTTTATTTTGTTGTAAAATTAGTTTTATTTTAACCTTTTATTCTTTTAACCAAGTTTGTCAAATCTTGCTCTTCAGAGAATGGTTGAGACTGGAAGGGAATTCTGGAGGTCATCTGGTCCAACTAGATGCTCAGGAACACCTAGAGCAGGTTGCCCAAATCCATGTCCATGTGGCTTTTGACTATGTACCAAGAGAAGGCTCCACAATCTTTCTGGTCAACCTGTAAGAATGCACTGCCTATATGAGCCAAAACATGAAGAAAAGCACGGCAGTGCACACGTGACTGAACAGTTCATTTCCCAGGTGATGTGTAGGTGACTCAGTTCTTTCAGAAGAGCTTTTTCATTGTTAAAAAAGTTATCACAGAAGTTGCATATTAGAGACTACAACAGAAGTAAGGCTTAGGTAGAAGCCAAAAGTCTCTCTACAACTACTATGTTAATGTCTGAAGTGAACTACACCGTGCTAAACTCACAGAATCTTTTCCTTTTGGAAAAAGGAAAGGACCTTTAAGATCATGTAGTTTGAACTCCACTGCTTTAGGCAGTGACACCTCCCTCTAGACTAGGTTGCTCAAAGCCCCATCCAGCCTGGCCTTGAACTCCTTTGGGGTGGGAGGAATCCATAACCTCACAGGGCAACATTTTGCAGTGTCTCACTACCTTCACAGTAAAGAATTTCTTTCTAATGTCTTGTCTAAACCTACACTCTTTCAGTTTAAATCTATTACCGCTTGCCCAGTTGCTACATGCCCTTACAAAAAGACCCTTCCCAGCTTTCCTGTAGACTCTCTTCAGGTACAGGAAGGCTGCTGTAAGGTTCTTCCAGAGCCCACTCCAACAGTGCGTAATATCTTATTACTACAGTGGACTATGTCTTATTTAGTGTATTTTTTACTGCCACATGTTGCTAATACGGAACTTCAGACTACTTTTATCCTGTAGACTACTGCATTAGAATTGCATAGGCTAAATTCTTTGCCGCAATATCTCGTCTCAAGCTTAGAAAAAAAGAGAGGGCCTAAGGGGGATTTAGGTAGTAACCCAGCAGAATGTTCAAGTCATGAGACTGGATTTAATATTAGAATTGAAATCCATCAACTGAACTGTAACGGCAGAACATTTTCTCTCTCTTAGGTATATAGCAATCAAGTGCAACCCCTGGCAAGGATACTGCAATAAGAAGTATCCAGGGGGTTATTCAATGATAAGCCTGAAAGGCTATTAAAAGCTTGGTCAGAAAGACACCATCACCATTTCAAATCTGTGCTTACCCTCAATATAGGAACAATGGGGCATTATACCATCATTCACAAGTTCTGACTCACCCTCTCAATATGCATGGGGGCATACTGGGGGCACAGGTTTTCAGCTTGGATTTTTAACCATGTTTGTCTTTGGAATGACAAGTTGGAGCAGAGGTAAGAGATCTTTTCTCAGCCTGCCACTGGAGGAACGACTGGCTAATTTTCATTTGTAAATGCTAAGCATGGTTGAACTTTTGTTGACTTCCAAAGTAGACTAAGAGCATTTGTCTGTGCTTTTAGTTAGCACTCAGCACCTTGAAGAACCATGTTCTCTACTGAAACAATTGGCGGTCTTCTCTCCTCTGTTTACACCAGGTACATGACAGAAGCAAGTGCATGAAGAGATACGTGAGTTTCGCTTCAGATAGTAAGTATTCCTTCTGGAAGGCTTGGAAAGAAATGCTCAAATTCTTTTCCATTTCACAGCATATCACATGAGTATTCCTATAAGATAGCGGCACAGATGTTGTTTTTAGAATATGCATATTCTCACAGGCAAGAACTCAAAAGATTGGCAGGGATGACTTTCCTGTGTTGGCTGGATATGAGAAGCAGAGCATTTAGTGTGGATTCTATTGATATTTTTGGAACAACTGCTTCTAAAAAATAACACTAAAAAAAACTGATGAAAGTATGTCAGCTTTCTCGTGAGCACCATAAAAAATTCCTTTGAGGCAAAGGTCAATTTTCAGAGGGCTTTTTTGCACTAGCAGAATCTGAAATCTCAGCTTCACAAAATTATTTTTCAAGATAAAAATATAAAAAACAGCTACACACACCCTCTTCAAATTTTAACAACGTAATACATTTAGAAAATGCTTAAAATACAACCTTTTTCTCAGGCATGACAAGATTTTATTTAAACAAAAAGACTGATCCATATCATATGTAATAACATGGTATTACACCATTATATAGTCATATTTTAGACACACTGATGTGTTTATAGATGTTGGGAATATTATATTTGTAGGATACTGTGATCTGAATGAGAGTATTTTATTTATTTTATTAGTCTTCTCTAACTTCTTCCAATGATTTTATCATTATTCCTTTGAGATATACTATACCTCTTCCTTTTCATGAACCTTGAAATGGAATGGTATTTTAATCATATATTTTGTATTTCAAAACTTCATGTATAAATGAGTATTTTAGAATTATATGTCTTTCTGCTACTGATCTAGATTTCTATCCCAGTAACTTCACTCCAGTACACAGTGACCAGAAACAAAAAAAAAAAACAAAGTGCATTTTCATGCCCATTGGCCAGTTACTGAATAAAAAAGTATCAGGCTGGTCCCAAAGGTTGTTCACTAGATCTACAATAAATAAATAAATAAATAAAAATCTATTTAGTTCAAATATTATTTTGTCAGTTCAACAAAACTGTATAAGCTAACTGAGAACAATCATAGCATCATAGAATCTTTAGAGTTGGAAGGGGCCTTCAAAGGTCATCTAGTCCAACTCCCCTGCAGTGAAGAGGGACATCAATAGCTAGATCATGTTACCCAGGGCCTGATCCAGACTCACTTTGAAAGTCTCCAGAGATGGGGTAGCAACCACACCTCTGGGCAAACAGTGCCAATGCCTTGCCACCCTCTCTGTAAAAGACTATTTCCTTATATCTAACCTAAGTCTTCCCTCTTCAAGCTTGAAACCATTTCCCCTTTTTCTATCACCATAGATCACCACTAATAAAGAGTCTGTCCCCTACTTTTCTGAAGCCCTCCTTTAGATACTGAAAGGCTGAAATCAGGTCTCCCCAGAGCCTTCTCTTCTCCAGGCTGAGCAGCCCCAGCTCTCTCAGCCTGTCCTCTTAGGGAAGGTGTTCTATCTCTTGGATCATTTTTGTGGCACTTCTCTGAATGCACTCCAATAGGTCCATGTCTCTTCTGTACTGAGGACTCCACATCTGGACGCAGTATTCCAGGTGAGGCCTTACCAGCACAGAATAGAGAAGGATCACCTCCTTTGACTTGCTGGCAACACTTCTTTTAATGCAGCCCAGGATAGAGTTGGCATTCTGGGCTACAAGGGCACATTGCTGGCTCATGTTCAGCTTGAAATCTGCCACTACCCTCAAATCTTTTTTGGCAAGGCTGCTCTCAATCTTTTCATCCTCCAGCTTGTATTGGTAGGGGAGATTACCTTGATCCAGGTACAAGATCTTGCATTTGGATTTGTTGAACCTCATGAGGTTCATGTGGGCCCACTGCTTAAACCTGTGTAGGTCTCTCTGGATGGCATCCCATCCCTCTTGTGTGAACCACACCAACATCTTGGTGTCATCAGCAAACTTGCTGAGGGTGCACTCAACCCCACTGTCAGTGTCACTGATGAAGATATTAAAGAGTAGTGGTCCCAAGACTATCCCCTTTGGGACACCACTTGTCACTGATCTCCACCTAGACTTGGAGTCATTGACCACTCTCTGGACTCGATCCTGCAGCCAATTTTTCATCCATCAACCAGTTCATCCATCAGATTCACAGAATTCCAATTTTGAGAGAAGGATGTTGTGGAGTACCGTGTCAAAGGCCTCATTGAAGTCCAGATCATCAGTGGCTCTTTCCTTATTCACTGATGCAGTTACACCATCATAAATGGCCACTAAGTTTGTCAAGCAGGATTTGCTCTTGGTGAAGCTAGGCTGGTTCTTCCATATCAATCTCTTTTCCTTCCATGTGCCTTAGCATATCTTCCAAGATCCTTCTTGACAGGTTAGTAGTTCCTAGGGTCCTCTTTTACCCTTCTTAAAAACAGATGTGATGTTGGCTTTTTTTCAGTCACCAGGCACTTTACCTGATGGCCAAACTTTTCAAATACTATTGAGAGTGACTTGTTGACTACATTAGCTCATTCCCTCAAAATTCTTAGATGCATCTTATTGGAACTTATAGACTTGTAAATGTTCAAGTTCCTCAGGTGGTTCATGAATCTGATTTTTGCTTACAGTGGGGGGGAAGTTGCTTCCCCGATCCTCTCCTACCAAACCAAACATTTGAAGATTGTGTGACAAGAAGTTGTCAGAAAAAAACTGAAGCAAAAAAATTAAGTACCTCAGCCTTTTCCTTGTCTGTCATTACCAGCTTGCCTGTGTCACTCACTGGGGGAAAGTACACTCTCCTGGACTTTCCTTTTCTGCCTGAAATACTCATAGAAGCCTTTCTTGTTCTTCTTGGCATCCCTTGCCAAGTTTAGTTCAGGCTGGGCCTTGGCTTTCCTGACCTGCACAGCCTAGCAGCTTCCTTATTCTCTTCCCATGTTACCTGTCCCTGTTTCCACTGCCTCTGCATTTCCTTCTTGCTCTTCAGTTTGATCAGCAGGTTCCTGTTCAGCAATGACAGTCCTTTGTCTTCCTTTCCTAACATGCTACACCTGAGGATAGAGAGCTCTTACATGCTGAGGAAAGCTTCCTTAACGATCTACCAGCTCTGCTCTGCACCCTTACCCATGAGGACAATTTCCCAGGGAGTTTTATCAACTAATACCCTGAAGAGCTGTAAGTCAGCTTTCCTAAAATTCAGTGCCCTAATTTTACTCTTTGGCTGTCTCATATCCCTCCGGAGCATGAACTCAACCATGGCGTGGTCACTACAGCCCAGGCAGCCTCCAATCCTGATGTCACTGATCAGTTCATTTGCATTGGTGAGCAACAGGTTCAGTACTGTATCACCCCTGGCAGAGCTATCTATTACCTCAGGAAGTTGTCCTCTGCATCCCAGGAGCCTCTTGGATTGCCTGTAGCTCTCCATGCTACTTTTCCAGCAAGTGTTTGGGTGATTGAAGTTCCCAAGCAGAACAAGCATTTGTGATTGCAACACCTCCTGTAGCTGAAGGTAGAAGGCTTCATCAATAAGTTCTGTTTGATCAGGTGGCTGAAGTAGGCACTGATCACAAGGTTCCCTTTACTGCCTCAGTCTCTATCTCATGGGCTTTTGACTTGTTCATGACTATTATTTAGGAACAGCTCTTCAAATTCTATTCCCTTCTTGGTGTAGATACCAACACCCCTTCCTCACCTGTCCCTTCTGAAGAACTTGTAATCATTGACAGCCACGCTCCACAATCTAGCTTGAATAATTGATGTGGTGAAGAAATGCAGTAAAATTTTGTCACAGTTTAAACAATAGTGAGATTCTTTACACAGGAAGTAAAAGAAGGTTACACAATTGGGTCTAGATCAGGTGCCTTTCTTTGTTATAACTTATTTTAACATACTAAATTTTCAGGTATTTTTTTCTGGATGAATTGAACCCAAGTTAGTCTAATTTTTTATTTCAAGAGTTAACTAGCTAAACAAATAGTCAATGCAGTGGAAATTTAGAAACATGCCAAGAAAAAATGTTTGTTAATATAATAAAAAGCTAGAGGATTCTGGTTTCATCTTTTTTTTTTTTTTCCTGTCTCCTATCATGGTAGAAATTAATAGTTTTAACTTTCAGATAATCCTTGGAATTACTTAGGTAAGATTTTGTTTAATTTACAGGTTCTTCCATTATTAAGCAACTATGCAGAAAATAAATAAATAAATAAATAAAAATTAGCGTGTCCCCTCAAAATTACTTCTTTACAAAAGAATAAGAAAAAAGATATATTCTGTTTTATCCTTACATTGTTTTCAGTTGCTATTGGACTTTAAAAGCTCCTTCTTTCTCTCCTTTTTTAAAGACTCTTTACACCTGTAGTAGAAAGCTAAAAGAAAATTCAACTACAAAAATCAGATGCTGTTTGATGTGCTTGAGATTGACTGCATTTTTTAAAATATCTTGATTTAAAGATCTGAAATAAACTTTAAAAAGAACACTGTATCCCTCCAGCTCAGTTCAGTTTGAATCTCAGTCACCATTTTCCTTTGATAGTCTTTGTAAGTTGCAGGCACAGCCTCAAGCAAAGACAATTTGGAAAAATGCTGTAAGGATGCATCTGTCATGCCAATGAGCAAGGATTAAATGTAAACTCATGGGCTTGCTGTGTGAGAAATATAATCATCTACAAAAATTAAAATACACAATATTTTATTAAATTATATTGCATTAGATATAGTTTCAAGATATTAAAAGCTATATTCAATGTCACATTGGAAAATAAATGTTATTCACTATTCTTAGATGTGTAACACACATTTATGCAGCTATTGTATCATGATACCACTTTCCAAAGCACCTCAGGGTTCTTTTCACACAGCAGAAAACTGAAGTGGTTTCCTATTCAAATTCTGACCCAGTCAAACCTTCTTCAATTCATAAGATCTTCACAGCTGAAGTTAGTTGCCCCTCTCAGAGAAGAATGAACAAATATTTGAAAACAAACAACAATCCTATATTAATATATTGCTGTGATCAAACACCTTCAAGCTACAATAATACAGAAATACTTTCGATTTTAAGACCCAAGGACAAAATTAACTTGAGTTTATTATATGTACAGAGGAATGTATTCCTATGAATGTATTTCCTACTTAAAACCATAAGAGGAAATAAAACCTTGCTTTATGGTGTTTTTTGGGTTTTTTTTTAGTTTTTTTTTTTCTTCTATTGTGAGCAGTTGGCCCTTCTACACAGATGAAAACAAATATTTCTGATCATAAAATATGTTTTAAAAGTCTGATTCAGGTTTTACTGATGCTTCTAAGACTTGTCCAGGCAAATAACAAAATACTGCTGATACTGACAGCTCTTCAGAAATTCTCAAAGAAATCTGTTCATCAATGCAGCCTGTATGTCTTCCTGAATAGAAATCTCAAGAGATGTCAAAAGGAAGATAATATCTTGAGCCTTAGAAAATTTTACCATTTGGTTTGAATTTAAATTCTTCCCTTCTTCCTCCATTTTTCTCTTCTCCCTTCTTTCTTTTTTTCTTCCTCCCTCTCCCTGGCAAAGGACTTGTATAATGATAATTTGCTACTAACGATGGTGCCCACTGCAAACAGCATAGTGAAGCCTCTGAACTTAGGACCCAAAGAAACAGAGTTTACCTAACTGCAATAAATGAGGTAGAAACAAAGAAATGTGAGTGTACAACTAAATCATACTATATTATTTCTTTTCCTATAAAAACACACTTGGACTAATAATGACTAGAAAATATATCAGTTTTATTAACAATAAATTATTGAGTTTTACTGTATGTATCTAACGTGTGCTATCTCCTTCCATAAGTGAGATTTTTATAGTGATATGCAAAATAGGTTGTACTCAACTGATCATTTAAGATTAGTGACCTGTAGTATTTTTTAATGTCAGCTTGTAGAAAAACATGGGAAAAAAAAAACAAAAAGGAATAACAAAAACGTGATTTAAAGAAGCAGTTCCTGCTTTTGAATATGTATAGCTCATGCTTCCTATCTGAGCTAAAGTGATGAAAATAGTGACTAGAATGAATTATTACATATCTGTGGTGTTTCCCATTTCATTTCATTGTTATGTAGCATGCTTGGACCAGAACAGCAGTTGTTCAGATATTTGGGAATAGATGCTTAAGCATTTTGAACATTCAGTATGACAGCTCTTGTATCCCATGGCCCTGCCTGCACATATATAAGGTTTTCTTATGCACTTATCTTGGCCCAGAGGTCTATCAGGTCTAACTTTCATCCATCTCTAAGGGAAGTCTATGAACACAAGTACTCTTTCTTGATCAGACTCCCATAGAAAACATAGAAAGAGGCATACTCCCAGTACTTTTAAAGGATTAAACTTGCCCTTGAGGTAACCTCAAGGTGTTTCAGGGAAGGCATAAGAGAAACAGAATTTGCCTTTTCAGGTTGCTTGAACAAACACATTCATTGGTATGCTGTCATGTTCTCTAATTCACAATAACTGCACTTCAGCAAATATATTTGGAATCCCAAGTGCTGTCTTTGTACTCAGCAAAATCATCCTTGAGACAATAGGCAAGTAAGGATATAAATTCATGTTGGTGATCAAACACTCCAGTGGAAGAAGTCTGCAAGACTTAATTTTTCATTTTCTTTTTGATGTACAGCTGGCTACGTGTTGTTTTTTATTTATTTATTTATTTATTTAAGGGATAGACCAGACAGCTTCAGATAAATTGAAAAATGTGACTTGGATTTCGTTGTCCAAACACTTGTCTAAATACTTTCTAGCTTTAGTCAACTAAACAAAACATTCAGACGATATTTTCACATGTTCTGTACACATAGACAATTTCAGGCATGGACTACGCGGCTTTGCTAAAAGCAGAGAACCTGGTGACATAACCAGGAATAAATACGGTGGTAGGACTTCAATCTTATTATTTGTGTATGACATTTTGAAACATCTGTTATAAATGTTATTTAGCAATGCAGAGCATTTTAAATGCTGAAGATCCATATTATCAAGAGATGGCTCATTACTGCTGTTCTCTACTTTATTCCATTCCTACTGTTGTAGTCTGAAGAGACTCAACTGTATCTGCTTAAAAAAAAAGAACTTTCATGGCTTCCACTTGTACTGGGTACTGGCACAGTTTGGCAGATGATAAGATGTGCACTGGATCTGGCTCCTGCATTGTTCTTTCCTTTATAGCAGCCCCTGTGGTTCTTTTGGATTTGTGAGCAAAACAATGTTGAACACAAACCAATGTTTGAGTTACTCCTAAGCAGTGCTTGCACAGCATCAAGGCCTACCCACTTTTCACTCTGTCCTCTGGTGACTGGGAGTGTGCAAGGGATACGGTGACCCAAATGGACTATAGGGATCTTCCATACCATATGACATCATGCTCAAGAGTGAAATCTCAGGGAAAGAAGGTGGTCTGTGGTTATGGAGTCTGTCTTCCAAGTAAACATTCTGCATGCTGAAGTCCCTCTTCCCAGAAAAGTGGCTAAACATCTGCCTGCTGATTTGCAGTAGCAAGTGCATTTCTTATTTTGCTCTGCTTTTCTTGAACAACTTTGCTTTATCTTTTAAGCACTCTTTACCTCAATCCACAAGTTTTTGTTTGTTTGTTTGTTTGAGCAGCAGTAACAAACCTTTCCTGTCCTTCTCTAGCCAATCATGACTGAAGTCTGATAGTGGAACTCACGTCCTCACATCACATGGATCCTCTCCTTTATCTGCATTGGCCCATGAAATAGCTGACTCCTGGTCTCTCCCAGTTGCTGCATTTTGTGGTCCCTCTTCTGCAAGTGTCACTCTTTTTGTGCTCACATGCCAAGAGAAGCTTGAAGTTCACTGGCATTTGCACATAAATGAAAGGAAGCCCCTGCAAGTTTCTTGGAAATAGAATCTGGAAAGAACAAAATCAAGCATGGAATCAGGTAAGCATACTAACCAAATTCTTATTTATACTTGACCAGACTATTTTACCTCTTTTTCTCCTTATTTTTTTGTACTTGTCCCTCCTCAATCCATCTCCATCATTCCATTTGGTTCCTTCCCTAAACAATCTACAAGTGTCATACGTTCCTACAATTCCCATTACAAAACACCCAATACTACGCAATGGCCCCAGATTAACTCCTCCCTATAGCTCTTTAGGCAGTGGCCCTCTTTACTCTGCAGGGCATTACAGTGCTATTTCCACAGTTTCCCATGGGCCCTCTTATAGTGAGTTTCCTTCAGCATGCTCTGTTCTCACTGTGAGTAGTATCCTCCTATGTTGCTCCTCAGATGTTCTGAGGGTCCTTCTGTTTAGTGGTAAGCCCTAACTTCATCTCCACAGCTAATAGCTGGAATTGTTTGGCTGTGACTTGAGACAATACTACTTCTGTATGAAAGGCAAGGTGAGAAACTGGAATACATGTTAAGAGAAGTGTTCACAAATAACATTCTCAGTTTGATATCCATATTTCTGTGTGTACAGCCTGCAGTAGCCTCTGATTATCAAGTCAGTAGTTTACAATGAGCTGATGAACAATTTTTACTGACTTCTGAAACAGAACATCAAAGAATCAATGGAAAGCTAGAGATGAGAGTTGCCTCCTGATTGGTTAGTGTCATGGGGCTAAGAAGATGGCATATATCACTAGTGACAGATTCAGTTACACATTTTTATCACTGGCAGAATGATGTAACCCTAATTACAAAAGAACATTGTTTAATTGATCCATATGCTCCCAGTAGTCCTATTTTTTTTTCTATTTCACATAACACAAAGGCCAAATTGCAGTTCACTTTCAATGAAGTGAAAATATTATATTACAGCAGGAATAAAAAGTAGTCTCTGAACATTTTAATTTCCGTGGCTTAAATACGAGAAAATCATTATACAATTAACGTGACCATTGCTGCTGGAGGACATTTTAAATAATAGTCAAAGTAGTGAAGAAAAGCCATGGAAGAATTTTATTTATTTATTTTTTTACTGTGCCAGCCTCCAACTTTTTCTTGGTTCTCAACCATTCTCTAGGTTTGCCAGAATTCGCTTAGCTTGGTATACAAGGCTTATCATTATTACCTCCAACACAAATGATGGAGAGATATTTACCTTTAATTATAGTGAAAGTCTTAGAGCAACAAGTGTTATAAATAAATCAGGAAAGCTAACATATATGGTATAGGTAATAATGATTATCCTCAGTTTCTTACTGAAGGCCGGATACCCTAAAATAGTGTTTAAACAAAATGTCTATCACTTCTAAATAGCTTTAAATGGACAATCATTTCTAAAAGGAGAGCTATTAGCTTCTTCCTTCATCATGTGGAATTCTGTGGTTTGAAAAAGATCCGTAAGCAGAGAAAGAAAAGCATCAAGGTGGTTTGGGAATAAGTGTGGGAAAACAAAGAGATAACGGACCAGCTAGGACTGGTTGCATATGAATAGGCTGCTGGCCAGTACACTTGTCAGGCCATACCCTGCACTTGGTCAGCAGAGTCTTGAAGCTTAATGTCTAATTATTTTCATAGCTGAGGTCTCTCTTTTAGGTGGGCATCTGCACGTATGGGGGGTTCTGAGTCAGCAACCAGTCAGACCACAGATGACAGAGATCTGCATGTCTGTGGTGTCAGCAACAGGAGTGAGCTAGGGCAGGAGTGTCAGTATTTGACTTGCAAGCGAATAACAACCTGGGCTATCTGGGCCCACGATACATCTATGTGTACTCACAATTAGTTACCCGGAGGATCTGGCTACATGAACAAGGCAATTCTGCACAATTTTAGCTTGAGGTTCAGCTGGGAGATGTGTGCATGTGTGCAGGTAATAATGCTGCTGCTTCAGGACGGATTTGCTCAGATGGGGAGAATAGAGATCCAGAAACTACTACTGGAGAGACAGAAAATTCAGGGTCAGTACCAGAGGGATTCATGCTGCAGGTATGTATATATTTCCCATTGATGGACCTTCACCTTGATAAGTCAGAAACAAAAACTTCATTTTACTTCATAAAATAACAAAGAGGAGAAAGAAGAAGAGGAAGAAGAAGAGCAGTACTGCTCCTTTACTTTGAAGCTTTTTTAGTTGTCTATATTTGTCTTTCTTTTCCAAGCTACCTAACCTGTTTTCATCAAATTCAGCATCTCTTGCACATTCAAGTCCTCTCTGGCATTCTCCTTTTATGTTTCTTTCATCTTGCAATAAAAATATATTTTATCCTATATGTAATTTTAAGTGTTTGAGTGTGGCACAAGGTGAAAGGAAACTTTTTCATATTATCAAATACAGAATTCTTTTATAAACTTCTTCTCATAGAAGTTTCAATGGCGTTCAGATGAACAGTTCACCCCTAAGGCATGCTGTCTAGGGGAAGGGACATATAGATATATTGATATAGACCTTCATATTAAATGCATGTGTTCCAGTAAGCTTTGAAAAAGTCTTCTTTACTGTAGTAATAACAATCTGAAAATTCTAAAACAGAAAGGCAATCTGCTATTATTTCATATAAGCAACTTTAGGTTTGAGGATGCTTTCTTGCTTGTTGTATTTTCTTATTTATTAGTTTCTCTGTTTGCTTTTAAACTTTTCCCTACTGAAAAGAAATATCTGTGCACTGAAAACAGATACAGTGGTTGTTTTATATATTTAAAAAAAATCGAATACAATATATCCAGATATTTTAATCATGGGAGGATCTTATGCTGGAATTTGAGGATATAGCATAGCATTGCCCTCTATCTCTTGTCGCACTGCCTTTTTCTCCAATGTTTCAATGAAAAATCCTAAAGGAGATTTCTTCAATCCCCCTCCATCCCTACAAACAAAGGTGTATTACTTGTTATAGAATAACACAAAACACAAACACAACTTTCTATTTGCCATTTTCACACTTAATCATTTGAAATAAGTGTTTGGCCTTTTGTTTGCCTGTGGAACCAATAGCTGACAGAAAATTTGTTCACAGGATCTTTCAATTATTTAACATGCAATATATTGCCCCTGCATAAACAGAATTTTAACTATTTCATTACTCTGTATTTTCTCCCGCTCATTCTCAGGGGAAACCTGAAACCTCTTCCTCGAGAGAAGGTTTGTGCTTGAGCTAATACAGCTACCAAAATCTCAGCATTTTTGTTCCCTTCCCTTCAATACCCCTTTGTTTCTCCCTTCTCTATCTGACACCAGTTGCAATTCATCATTTTAGCTATCTTTTTATCTGGGTCCTCTCTGTATGCTTCCACCAGCTCTTTCCACAATAGCAATTTCATCACTGCCTCTGGGTCCTAGTGCCTACCTCAGAGACACCCATCGTACTTAAGTCATTTCGCTCTTGCTGACTTCCTTCCTTCCTTTAAATAGGATACTGCTTCCCAGAAATAATTTGTCCTTGTTGTTTCAATGTCATTTGGAAGGGTTCTGTTTCTAACTTCCCATAATTTCCTGGTGTAGCCCAAATTATGGGTCAATTTCTGCATAGGCTTTTTAGTGCTGGACTTCTTCCTGACTAGCGGTTTTCTCTGAATCAGCCTTATTCTGGGGTCAGTTTCTCAAATATTGTTCCCATCACTGATCAGTTCCTGGCTTATGTTGGGGAGATTCCTGTCTCGATGTTCAACACCTTTTCCCCACCTCCTCTTCCTGGGGATTTTACTGCTTCAGCACCTCTCCCTGAGGAGGCTGTAGGAACTGAGCCACCACTCTAGCTTTTGCTTTTACTTTTTCCTTGCCCTGCCTCATATCTCTGGCTACTCCAAAATTTCAACATTATTCCTAAGGGGTTATCTGGGGGTATCAAGGGTTGTCACCCCCTTGCTGATATCTTGCCTTCCCTTGTCTTACTGCCACCCTCCCCTGGATACTTTCCTTTTTACTCCCCATAGCCCACATTTCAACTCACCGGTGAGTTTTCTTCACAGACTCCTCAGCTCCTCCTTTACCTTCTTTTTCTTTCTTCATGGACTTCTCAGTCTGTTGTCCCATCTGTCTCTGGGATGGTCTTGAGACCAGGCTACCTGCCTTTGGCCAACAAGATTAGAGTAGTGGAAATCAAATCTGCATGACTTTTAATCTTTATGGAGGCTTAAATGCATATTTAAAAGGCAAACAAACCTAGTTTACTGGAGGCTGTGACAGCTTAAAAAAAATGATCGCTCTTATGAAGCTGAAGGTTTGGTCCTATAGGACTAAATTTGATATTGAATAATTCTGCTATATTTACATAATAGCTACTGAAAAGCACCTGATAGTTTAGAATAAAGACAGTAAACTCTTTAAGTAAAACTCAATAGTTAATAAGCAGTTCAGTGCATGGCAAATTCAAAACCATCACAGAAATACGTCAGACAAAAATTAAAAAAATTAAAAAATAGTAACAGTTTAAAAAATTATCATGAAATAGGAACACAATTATATCTTTGATTTTCCTATTATTGACTGAGGAATAGAGATCAATAAATTAAGATGAGATTATTCTGTTAGCAATATTTCCCTCAGCCTTACTGAACATTTGTCGTCCCAGCAGTCAGTTCACCTAAACTCACTATTTTTAGCATCTGAAAGGAAACATTTGGAAAGAAATAACCAGCACTGTATTTACTTACCACAAGAAACAAAATCAGCATATATAGCTTCTAATTTCTGTCCAATCTTGTTTTGAAGGGTGTGGGAGTATGTACATTTCCGAATTTGATAGAAGTACAATTTTATAATTCTGACTAGCATAGATTTTAATGTACAATAATGTAAGCAGATGAATTGGTTTCTTTAGTAATTTGCAACAGGTGTGTCATGCAGTGAGAAGTTACCTGAATATTTAGCATTTAAATTGTAGGCAACTGGTAGCTAATAGAAACAGAGCCCATATGCAAGCTTTTTGATTCAAAACAATATCACTGAAATTAGTAAAGTAATCAACCTTATTTCTGAATAAAAGTCAAACAGATTGGCAAGCATTTGCAGAATGAACTTAATTGTATGCTTTTAGTGGGTATTTTTAGTTCATTGTATGCTTACACCATTTACTACCTCTTCACTTTATAGTTTTGGAGAGGGAGAGGAGGCTGGCTAAATCTCCTTTTCCCTCATTCTGCAAAAAACTTTGCTGAGAAAAAGGTATCTATGTCTTATTCAGAAAACTAATTAATATTTCAACACTGGATTATTTGAAGGAAAGAACTGCTTAAAAATTGCATTATTCATTTCTCTCTCTCTCCCTCCCCTCCCTCGAGATGTGATGCCATTTAGGGTTATCAAAATGGGAAACAGAGAAAGAGAAGATTCAGTAAAGGAACAGTAGTACTGCTCTATTAGCTACATTTACATATTTTTTCCCTTTGAAGAGTATTGAATTTAGTCCTATTTTATGAAAAATCCGCTACCACTTTTAGCACACTGGTATTAAAACACTCTCTAAACATGTGCCTGCCTGTCTGTGTGATTAATTTCCTTTCTGAACAGTGAAGTTATTCTCCTTGTATGTGTGTGTGATTTTTTTTTTTTTTAATTATTGTTGATTTCAGTTGTTGTGCTTTGATAAAACATGTTTCACACATTTATATCACAGAAGGCAATACCAAATATGCAATTTTTCCAGGATACAAGTATTTGATTCATTCATCTGAACAGATGATTCTGGTTCTTTGTGTGCTCAATAATATGCAATAAATAGCCTGGGTATAATGACGCTTTAATTTAAACAAGTGACATTAAAAATAAGAAGAGGGATTTGTTTATTTGTACCAGGTTGATCTGAGTATAAGTAGAATAAGTCAGCATAGATCTGTTCCATGAGGTTTTCTGGTCTTTTGGAAGTAGCATGAATGTCACCTTTTTATTAACCACCTATTTATTTATTTTTTTTATGTGATAGAATTTTTTACAGGAATTTTGATTACCCTATATCTCTAGAAAATGTCCTTATACATAGTTACTACACATTCTTATTTACCCATCTAATATATTCTTAGAAGGTATTGAAGAAATGTTGAATTCCTTGCTTGTCTTATTTGTTGTTTGTCTTGTTTTGAACATCTTAGAGTAGTCACTTTTTGATAGTAAGCATTGCTTTTTATTGTTGATTAAAACTAGTGTTTTCTGTAAAGAAATGACCTCTCTTGGGAGTTCCACACTGGTTTATTTAAGCAGTAAGTTAAGGAAATTAATGATAACAGAAATAAATAATTTCATACTACGGGCCCATTATTACATAAAATTTATGCTATAGAATTTCCTGTGATTGGGATTCAACCTATACTTAAACAAAATTATGAGATCAGTCATTAAGGTAACGTCAGATATTGAATGACATACATGATAACAGGAAGTGACAAAATACTTGGTGTGCTGAGTATTCCTGTCATAAATGTGATAAAGAGGCATTAAATTTATGCTTCTTCAAAGAAAAATACCTCTTATAAAGAGGAATGTGTTACTGAAAATCAAGATATTCTTAAAGATATAAAATCCAAGATGGAAGATGGAATTTTACAAGCTGATTATTATCTCAGTGACATTAAACAAAACAGAAAGATATGTCAGTGTCAATGTCATATGAACTTGGTTTATAAATTTAATCTTCTTGGACAAAACAGTTGGAAGAATCCTCCCAGTAACACTCATATAGTAACACCCATATAAGTTACGGAATTAATGAATCACCTAAGGGAAAGTCTTTAGGGGAAGTGATGTGTTGGGGATGGGTGAAAGTCTTTGCACTAGGCAAAGGAAATATTCAAGTATATGCATGGTTGTTCCCCATTCGCTACAATGAGAGCACTCAAAACGGTATACTAAAATTAATCAAATGTATAGTTCCTTCTAAATATGTGATATAAAACATAAAGACATCACTGCATATGAATAGCGAGGGCTTCTGGGACATTCTTGATTACGTGGAGATCATAAAATTTACTGATCGTTTTCTTCTGTAGGTTACAGAGTGCACAAGGCAAATTTAGTACAATTCTCTAGTCCTAAAAGCTCATAGTTGTGGTAACTTCAGCATTTTAGACTTAGATATTTTGTAACATTGTCCTTCAGCCTTCTTAGCTGGGAGAGTTACATTCTCACGTTACCAACAAATTACTGCAAAGCCAGAAACTTGATTTGTTGCCGTACTCACAGTCCATTCCAGATCAAGTAATTATTTTGTAGATACAAGAATAATCCCTCTATTAATGATGAGTATTTAATTAGCTTGGACTCCATTTTATCCTATTTAAACTTACTTATGCTTTTTATGGATACCTTTAGAGATAGGAGGGTGCTTCACATTATATTCTCAGCTACAAAGGAGAACAGGAAACCTGGAGTCACTTTCAGGAAATTTTTATTAAAGTTTTGGTCATATACAGCTTTATTTAGTGCTTTGTGAATTCAGATAGATTTTGTTTTATATAAAGATATGAAAAGTTGTATGTTATTCAGAAATCAATAGAAAAGAAATCTGTAACAAATATAAAATACTGTGGAACTAAACCTGAACTCAGACAAAAAGAAGCAATAGTGGTTTAAATCGATGCAATTCTGCTCAAAGAGAATCTTCGTAACTTTATTCAATAGTGCTTGGAAGGGTGTTATACAAATGTAATTATGGATGAAGTCACTCTAAATCATTATTAGTTACATGAACAATCATCCTTGTACTTAGTTTATTCACCATAAAGAACATTAAGTGAATCACAGTCATCTTGCTGTTCCTGCCCATTGTAATCAGTGTATTTACTTCAGGACCTATTTCCATTTGCAGTTTTATTTGGTTTACTGGAAATTGGAGGGGTTTCTAAGCAGTCATCTCCCTACCACAGTCAATTAATTATTCTAAGAGAAAAAAAAAGATGTTCATTTCCTCTGGAGCCTTTTTATCTACTATCAAGATTTCCATCTGCAAGATGAACACATCTCTGACTGGAGGTTGCATAATTCAGTGGGATCAAAGCAAACTACGGCTTGGGAATAATGCTGTTGATTTCAGTTCTTTATACGAGGTACATGTCTAGTTTGTGGCTTCTGTAGTTTCCTGATTTCAGCTGGGATAGAATTAATTTTCTTCGTAGTAGCTGGTATAATGGTGTGTCTTGGATTTAGTAGGAAAATAATCTTAATAACACATCCATGTTTTCATTGATGCAGAGCAGTGCTTACAAAGAGGCAAGGATTTTCCTGCTTCTCATTCTGCTCTGCCAGTGGGAAGGTTAGGAGTGCACAAGAAGCTGGAAGGGTACAGAACAAGGACAGTTGTCTCAGACCAGCCAAAGGGATGTCCCATACCATATGGTGTAATGCACAACAACAAAACTGAGGGAGGTGGCTAAGAGGCCTGCTGCTGATTGAGGGCTGGCTGATAGCAAGTAATTACATACTTGTTTTATATATTCTTCTCAGTGTTTCCCCCTTTCCTATTAAGCCGTCCTTAACACAACTTCCCCATCCACAGAAGGGGAAGCGAGTGAATGGCTACATGGTGCTTAGCTGCCTGCTGGGCTAACCCTGAACACACAAAAATGGAGTTTTTGGTGTAATTATATTTGAAGGCAGTCTGCATACAGCTGAGTACCTCACTAATGCAGTGAACTTGCAATTGATGTGGTGTCTTAGTAGCAAATTTAAAGTATGCACATTCTGTGTATTCACTTAAAGTGTACATTATTTTTTACTTTCTTTTAGAAAATTTATGATTCATCTTGCCTGTGTTCAAACAGCATCATTGTGGCCTTCCACTAGACCCACTCAAGCAGCTCAATATCCTTATTGTGTTGGGGGCCACAGCACTGAATGTGATATTCCAGTTGGGGTCTCATAAGAGTGCAGAGTAGAGGGGCAGAATCATCTTACTTGATTTCCACTCAGGAAACAACAAACAAACAAAAAGACATAAACACAAATTGCAACTCTTCACGCTACTCCCATGTAGCCATTTGTATAGACAGATATTTTTGATGACATTTTGCATTTGATTTTCAAATGCAATTTGCAATTTGATTTAAATTGCGATATTAGATGTGTTTTGGAGAAGTGTAATTCACACAGAAGATTCACATCTCCTTGATGAAACACAACCATGCCTGTTTGTTACGGTACAATGAGACAATTTCTGGAAAAGGAAGGAAGGTGACCACAGAACCACAGAAACATCAAGGTTGGAAAAGACCTAAAAGATCATCCAATCCAACCATCCAACTATCACCAGTAGTTCTCACTAAATCATACACCTCAGTACAGAATCCAAACATTCCTTGAACACCTCCAGGGTCGGAGACTCCACCACCTCCCTGGGCAGCCCATTCCATTGCCTGACCACTCTTTCAGAGAAATAGTATTTCCTAACTTCCAGCCTAAATCTCCCCTGGCACAGCTTGAAGCCATTCCCTCCTGTCCTATCACCAGTTACACGAGAGAAGATGCTGACCCCCAGCTCACTACAACCTCCCTTCAGGCAGTTATGAAAAGCAATAGGGTCTCCCCTGAGCCTCCTCTTCTCCAGACTGAACAATCCCATCTCCTTCAGCCACTCCTTGTAAGACCGGTGCTCCAGGCCCTACACCAGCTTTGTTTCCCTTCTTTGGAACTGCTCCAGGGCCTCAATGTCTTTCTTGCAGTGAGGGGTCCAAAACTGGACACAATACTCAAGGTGCAGCCTCACCAGAGCTGAGGACAGGGGGACAATCACTGCCCTGGTCCTGCTGGCAACACTGTTTCTAATGCAAGTCAGGATGCCATTGGCCTTCTTGGCCACCTGGGCACACTGATGGCTCATGTTCAGCTGAGCATCAATCAACACCCCCAGGTCAATTTCCTCTACACAGTCTTCCAGCCACTTTGCCCCAAACCTGCAGCATTGCCTGGGGCTGTTATGGCCAAAGTGCAAGGCCTGGCATTTGGCCTCTTTTAACATCATCCCACTGGCTTCAGCCCAGCTATTCAGTCTGTCCGGATTCCTCTATAGGGCCCCGCTACCCCCAGGCACATTGACACTTTCAGCCAACTTGATGTCATCTGCAAACTTACTGAGGGTGCACTAAATGCCCTCCAACAGGCCGTCAATAAAGATATCGAAGAAGACAGGCCCCAGCACCGACCCCTGGGGAACACCACTTGTGACTGATCACTACCACTCTCTGGGCTTTCCAGCCAGTTCCTCATCCAGCCAAGATTGTACCTGTCCAAGTCACAGGCTGCCAGCTTCTGCAGGAGAATACTGAGGGAGACAGTGTCAAAGGCTTTGCTGAAATCTAGGTAGACTACATCAACAGCCTTTCCCTCATCTACCAGATGGGTCACTAGATCACAGAAGGAGATCATGTTGGTCAAGCAGGATCAGCCCTTTGTGAACCCACGTTGGCTAGACCTGAGCCCCTGGTTGTCCCACACATGCTGTGTGACCTCCCTCAAGACAATCTGTTCCATAATCTTCCCTGGCATCGAGGTCAGGCTAACAGGCCTGTAGTTCCCTGGATCCTCCTTACAACCTTTCCTGTAGATGGAAGTCACATTGGCAAGTCTCCAGTCTTCTGGAACCTCACCAGTCAACAAAGAGCTCTGATAAATGATGGAAAGCGGCTCAGCTATCACCTCCGCCAGTTCCCTCAGCACTCTCAGGTGAATTTCTTCTGGCCCCATGGACTTATGACAGTCTAGCTGGAAGAGTAGGTCTCTGACTGTATCCTCCTGAATCGTGGGGCTTTTTTCTGCTCCCCAGCTAAGACCACTAGGTCAGAGAGTGGAGTACCCTGAGGATAACTGGTGTGACCATTAAAGACAGACGTAAAGAAGGCACTCAGAACATCTGCCTTTTCCTTATCCTCAGTGGTCACATTCCCAAATTCATCCAATAAAGAATGGAGATTCTCCGTAGTCCTCCTCTTACTGTTGATGTATCTGTAAAAAAGGTTCTTGTTCCTTTTTACCCCAGCAGCCAGGCTGAGTTTGAGCTGTGCTTTTGCCTTTCTGATTTTCTCTCTACACATCTTAACAACTTCTCTGTACAGCAAGTCACCCATCCCTTCTTCCACAGAGGTAGATTCTCTTCTTCTCCCTGAACATCAAGAATAGCTCCCTATTCATCCAATACTGGTCTTCTTCCTGGACATCTCATTTTGCAGCTCAGGGGGACAGCTAGCTCCTGTGCCTTTAGGACTTCCTTCTCGAAAAGTGAACACCCATCTTGGACCCCCTTACTCTCTAATACTGAAACCCAGGGAACTCCCCCTACTAGTCTTCTGAACAATTCAAAGTCCACCCTCCCGAAGTCCAAGGTAGCAGGATAATAAATAGACTCTGTGGCGAAAGGTAATAAAACCCAGAAGATTACTCAAAGCAGTGTCTGCTAAGTCCCAGTCACTCCTTATGAAAATGATCAGTGAGAGGCAATTCTGGACGTGGCTCATTCATCTGCCGTTGGAAGTAGCTTTCCTCCACAGGCAACTACCAACCCCCAGCTTAGCTTTCTTACATATTCTGCAACATTCTAGAATATACTACATGTCAGCCTGCACTCTGTTTCTTATCCAAGGTTTACCTTTCTCAAGTTGAGGCCTCATCAGTTGCAAGGCAATGTGTTAGGGAGATGAGGGTTTCCAACGGAAGTGTTTGTAAAGGTAATTCTCTCTCTGAGTTCTGTGCCTCTCCCCTTCATCCTCTCCACCACAAGCACACACGGGTATGAAAGTAGAAAGCCACAGAAGATAGAGATTTCATTCTTAGTTGATGTGCTGGAAACATCTTAAAGGAATGATTAACTCCGCAGGTTTTGCATTTGTGATCTAAGAAAATGTTATACATCTCTTGAGAGTTCTGCAAGAGAACCCTACAATGCCTGCAAACACAGATCTGTGTATCAGCGTCGCATCCACACCAGTGGGAATACAGGGCAGGAAATGTACAGACAGTGTCTGCTATCTGCTGGATGGCAAAGGCTGGGGCTTGTGCAGATAAATAGCTCCTTAAGTCACCTTCAGGTCAAATGCAAACATACTAGTCAAGTTTAATAATTAACCATTGAAGAACTTTGCTTGACAGAGGGTTCAATTAGGTTCTTCAAAGCTATATTATACGCTTATCTTTCCTTGCCGTCCAGAAAAGGTTGGATAAGGACTGTGCTGGTGGTTAATGATAAGAGATCATATCCCGGCACAGGAATTTATGTTAAAGCTGATGTCCGCAGAAAGAAGCAAGCAATACAGCTTGGACTCTAAGTCAGCATTTTCAGGCTGAGCTGAAGACAAACTACAGGTCTATTTTATAAATATTAGCAAAAGACAAAATGTCACAGACACACACTGCCCTCTGGAAAATTAACATTGATCACCCCTTTCCAGGGAACGTGTCTGCTTTGGCAATTGATAGCAACTGTCTCTTGTAAAAACCATTCTACATGTCGTACAAAAATAAAACAAAATAAAATAAAATAAAATAAAATAAAATAAAATAAAATAAAATAAAATCTTAATCTGATTGCCTTCTAAAGAATGGTATTCACCACAAAGGCATGCTGACAGTAAATCACCCCAAGATGGAGGGGGGAAATCAGTAAAGGATATGAGAACTCTGAGAATGTCTTTTAACAAAAGCCTAGAGGAAGCCATGAAACACCTCCTCATTCACACTGAACCCAACAAGTGGCATTTAAATGACCAGAAGCTGTTCTCTGTGAGGCTCTCCCGCTTACTTTCATAGTGCTATTTGAAACACATCATCCCTCAAGATCAGTGCTGTAGATGCACGTGCCCAGGACTTAACATGCCAGCTATTTGGGCTTAGTCTGAGCTACGACTTAAGAACAGCAGCACACAGGAAAAGTGCAGGTTTTCTAAAGGTGCATCAGCTATTAGCTATTAGCTATTAGCTTCTATTTGCTCTTACAGATTTATTGACATCGATAAATGTCAAACAATGATATAATTGCAAATTTTTAGATGTTCAGTACATATTGCAATTATTCCCTATGCCTACAGTGACTTCCAACCACTGTTTTGCCACAGAAAGGCATTTGCTTCTCATTTTCTTTTTTTCAATCATAAAGAACAAACACAAACTAAGGACTGATGGAGAAGAACTGCACAGCTGTAAGCTGTGTGAACACATCTGCAAAATGGAGGCAGGGTGAGCACAAGAACACAGCTGCTATGGGCTTTTCTTTTCTTAGACAACCGCTGTTTGAATTGAATGTGTGGAAGCCAGGAAGTAGCACTTATGGGCAGCGACCCCATCTGTCTTACAGTGATGGTTAGGATGCTATGGTGCTGTTTTTGGGAAAATGGTTTTGTCTTAGGGCCTAATCTTAGCTTTTGAGCCAGGAAATATATGAACATATGGCTATGGTATCTACTCCACAGAGGTAGTTCTGCACGATTTTGGTCCTCTCAGCTTTCTGATTATCTCTGGCAACCCAAGTTCGTTTGTGTTACCTCCTGTGAAAGAAAACATCAGTGACAATTTTTCATCCACAGGAATTAGCAGTGAAGGTACTCCCCTTCAGCTGCTGTTGAGCACTGGTTGGTCGTGCATGTGGTCTGCTCAGTGACCTGGGCCAGCACCCTTAGTTTGTGAAGTGGGATTCAAAAGCAGATTCTGACAAGAGTGCAAGCAAAGAGCCACCACCTTGCAGTTGCTGGTATGTCTCAGTTCTCCCTCCTGGAGAGGAACAGATGCTGCCTGGAAGCCCTTTAAGATCTTTTCCAAATCTGTACTGCCTGATTCAGAAGAAAACCCTGTAATTCCCTTCAGTCTATTCTGCATCTGTTCAGGTAGTAACACCACTAACAATTATACCAGAAATGTCAGCGCTCTCTGTCAAACAGGCATTTTCTGGAAAAGCCTGACATTTCTGAGTGGAAGTCCTTTCTTTCTTCTTTTTCTCCCTTGGGAATGCAATAAACAACACGTCCCTGCTGATGAGAGCCATGAAGCCTCCAAGTTCCATATCCAACACTGAGGAAAGAGCTTTATTTCAATCTCGATCTTCAGCTGATATGAAGTAGTGAAACCACAGATTTCAGTATGCTATGTTTACTTGCTCTGCTTACTCATTTGAGCTGAAAAATCAATTGTGGTTAAGCAGCCAGTAAAACAAATAATTGTTCTCTCACTTGCAGCATATTTGACAGTCAGCAATGCTGGACAGCATCAAACACATCATCAGAGTTGGTAAATGCTAAATAGTTTAGTGATTTGCATGAGAATATTAGGCTGTTGACTCAGACTTTGTAATCTTTAATATTAAATACTTAATAATATACTATACTTCATGTAGTTGTTAATTTTGTTATGTTTATACATTTTAAGTTTTATGATGATTTAAGGCATGAGAAACACGTAACAATGTCATGGAGCATGTCGTAATCTGCTCCTCTCAGTGATGTTTTTGTAGTTTCATAATATGACACATTGATTTTTATATGCCTTATGGTTATAAAATCCGTTTCCCTTTAGTCCTCTCAAAATTCCAATGTCCATGTGAACATTCAAATGAATTTAATACCCAGACTGGCACATTTCTGTTGTCCAGAAATATATATATGAGCTTTGACCATTACCAGGGTTTTGGCCCTTCTTGGCTGTTAAAAGTGCTTCTTTGTTGTGCCCCACTTTCTTTACACCATTTGTAATGCTCAGGTGTCTATCTGAAATCTGTGGATCCATTTTTAGAAGAAAATGCCAAAAGTATTCTGCTCTGTGTACATAGTCTGAAGACAAAAGTTTCCCTTTCATTATGCCACTATAGCTGCATAATCTTCCCTGCAATTGTGAAAATGCGTTATCATAAGTTTTGGCATATTGCCATTCCCTACTCAAATATCTATTGAACAATATTTTAGCAAGGACATTTCTTGAATTAGTGCCAAATATAGCATTATATTTAAATGCACAGCCTTTATGAATACGATGAGCAGACATTAGCAATCTCTCATTGCATAATTTTTAAATAACTTTTCAAGATAGTGAAAAAATGCACATAATTTTGTCAATATTAATACTGAAAAGCTAACCATTTTGCTAAACAGCAACAACAACAAAACTTTTAGAAAAAAATACAGTACATTTCCCACTGATCTTACATTTATTTTCATATACCTGGATAAAACAATTAATTTATACAACTGCTCTTTTGCTGCCATCTGTCACATGGCAAGAGATAAGTGGAATATTGGTGGGAAGGTTCAACCTCTACTGTCATATCACCAACATCTGCCTCTGACGTCATGGGCAAATTAAAACTGGAGGCATTACTTTCAGAGAGTGGCCCTCATATTTTTAAATAAGCGAAACTTGATATTAAACATTGTATTCTCCACACCTGGAACATCTGGAAAAACACGGTCAGGGAGTGTCAGCTTCTAACATGTAAGCTTCTATTTATTAATGTTATTTGTTGTAAAGTCTATTTGTATTTCCATATGAGGAAGAACCTTTTTTATGGTTTAATGTGGCAGGTGGCTCAGCATCACTCAGTCATTTGCTCACTCTGCCCCTTCCTATTGGGATGGGAAAGAGAATAAAATAAAAACAAACAAACAAACAAAAAACAAAAAAAAAAAAACAAACAAAAAACAAAGAAGAACTTGTGGGTTAAGATAAAGCTTGCATAGAGAAAAGAAAAAGGAACATAGTTAAGACTATATACATATAAATATATATATATAAATATATATAACAAGTGATGCACAAGTAATGGATTACCATGCCCTGACTGATGCCCAGCTAGCCCCTCAGGCAGCTGAAGAGAAATGAACCCTCATCCCCTCTCAACTCCTTCCACATGACATCAGATAATATGGAATATCACTTTAGCCAGTTTAAGTCAGCTGTCCTGATTCTGTTCCCCTTCCCCCAGCTCCTTGGACCCTTCACTACAAATGGCCTTGGCTGTGTACAGCACTGCTGAGCAGCAACCATAAAAATCAGTGTGTTATCAACATTGCTTTTCTCCTAGAACCACAACACAGCATCATACCCAGATATGCTGAAAAAAACAATTCTGTCCCAGCTGAAACTAGATAACCTTTTAGAAAAATAACATTATAAATGCTCTAACAGTGATAGAGTTTTATTCTGCAAGTCTCAGAGTTTTCTTTTCAGTGTATGTAGGCAAATGGTAGTAAATAGAGAAAAAGAGATTTTATTTGGTGTCTGCTGGTTCTGATAGCTTGCCACTGAAAGCTGGTTCACACCTAGCAGAGGGAAGTACTTGTAGGTAAGTTATGAAATAAGAGTAAAGAAAAAAGGGAGTTTAAGACAACAGATGACTTAAGCTCGTTAATTCTTTCATTTCCACAGTAATCATTTAGATTAAAAAGTAGAAGGTAGGTTTAAAAAGACATACAGCTGTTAGCAGAACTGTCTTTCATACTTTGTGAAAGGCATAATAGGTCATTATGCCTTGCCTGGTTATAAAAGTTACGGTACTTGACCTATGCTACGCACCAGATCAAAGGTGTTTTAGCATGCCATTTGTACATGAGGATATCCTATTTTGATGAAAACAAAATATTTTTAGAATTACACTCATTTGATTATATTTAAAAGAAGGAAAGTATATCCCACTGTAGTCAACACTGAATAATTTGAACATTTCAAAATCTCATAATTTTTCATTATTGAAATAGTTAAATTACAGAATTATTTTAAACATTATGCAGTACGACATAAAATGGTTTTGTAACCTATTACCAACTTTTGAGCCCCATAATTTCTGTGTGTGTGTTTGTTGTAAAACTCTTCATTCTATTTCACAGATTTTCTTTCAGAATTAAAACTTAGTTTTCAATCAAGTAACTGAATGTTGTAGTTATACGGATACAATACCCCCCACATGGATATACTTCAATACATTTAAAATGTGCTGTATTGGCAGAATTAGTGTTACATCCTTGCATCTAAAATAAAACTGCCTCTTTTTCAGGCTGTTGAGAACTTAGAAGAAATTTCTGGTAGTCTACTGCTGTCATTCAGGTTTTTATATGAGAGCCACTGCTGAGGAGATTCTGTATTTTAAATACGTAGCAAAGCAGTGTTAACTTTACCACTTAATTTATTATAAGACTGATATTACATTTACAAAACTTTGCCCTTTTGTTCAGTTTTCTGCAAGTAGGAAATACAGCAACTACAGCCAAATTCTTTCAGTCAAAACCAGATGTGCTCTTTTTGAATACTGCATTATCCAGGCATGGAAAAAATATAACTCAATATTGTGAATTCTTCCTCCAAGAGACCTTAATGATTGCTCTTTAGAGCAACTTCAGCATGTCTCATCATTTAAGACCCAATGCAAAACTTCTAGAATTCAGTAGGAGTGCTTATGTGGGCTTCCATAGGCTTTAGATCAGTATGTGAAAAGAAGCTCCAGGTCTCATTATTCAGTAAGAACTAATGGAGCTCATTTCAAAAGGTGAAACAGATATTGATCTGATGTGTGAAGCTCTGTTATATGGTCTTCTAAATACTTGGACTGTGTCCTGGAATTGTGCAAGGTTCTTGCTCAATATTCAAGTCATCTTGGCTGATCAAGTTTGAACCTAATAATCTGAAACTCTGTAGCTCAGAAATTTTGGCTGAACTTCTTAACTTTATTTCATGCCTAGCTATTCAATGAATATGGTGGTGGTGTGTGTTTTTTGGGCAGCAAATTCTACTAGGCGTCAGTGTAAGAGGTTTGTATGGATTAACACAAAGAAAGCGTTGATTCAGAATTGGTCTGAAGTGGCACCAGTGTTTACACCTTGTTGCCTTGCCTCAACACTTCTATATGTGCGAAAGTAATTTTACCATCCTTAAGGCGAGAAGTAGAAACTAAATTGGATCTGGGACTCTCTTGTTCTAGGAAAGGGAGAAAAATGGTAGATCTGCTAAGATAATGAGGGGAAGCTTGAAAAATTCTGTTTTTTCTCACTGCTCCATCTGCCCTGCAAAAGAATAGCGTATCAACCACTGTTTCCTCATTTGCAGTCCTAAGTAGCCACTCACTTTGTCTCTGCCTAAAGTTTACTTTGTTTTTGTTTGTTTGCCTGTTTAAGAGACATATTTCAACACTCATTTCCATGCTGGCAAAATCAGTCATGACTACAAAGACTTGTGGCTCTGAAAGACTTAAAAATAAATCATAGGGATTGACTGTGATATAATCACTCTTCCTGTGTTAACTTGGTAGTTATACTGGTGAATCTGGAAAAGAGAATTCAAAAAAATATTAAAAAGAAAAAGAATCAGTCTGCTTCTAACAGTCAGTAGAGGACTTCAGTGGGCTTTAGATCAGTCCATGAAAACTAGAGAGGTAGTATCAAATCAAACAGTTTAAGAAGAGTCAGCATCAATTTATTGCACAGTAATGAGGGCAGTAACATTATCAGTAAGACTGTGTAAGGGTAATAATGGTGGTGAGTGTTAATGCTTGTTAATACCTTGCTCAGATAGTGCCAAGTAATGGCGCAGTTAAATAATATTTGTTTTGATTTAGTAGCCATTTCCTTTTTACACAGGATAACATCTATAAAGGAGGGAAAGTTAAAAGTACTTACGCTTACAGTTCTAAGATAAAATGACTATGGTTTCCTTATACAAGGACTGCTCTGAAAGTAATGCCTCCTATTTTATGATGCTGGTCCACAATGTCAGAGGCAGATGTTGGTGGTATGGCAGTAAATTTTGAACCTTCCTGCCAGTATTCCACTACATATTTTTGCCATATGATAGATGGCAGCAGAAGGGCAGTCTGACTGAATGGTGTCTGACATGGACATGTAGATGAAACAAAAGTGTGTCATTGAATTCCTCCATGCAGAAAGAAAATTGCATCCATTGACATTCACTGATGCTTGCTGCTGAATGTTTAGGAAGACCAACCAGTGGATGTGAGCACAGAGAGGTGGCGGGTGGTACTTTTCAGCAGTGACAACAATGGCATAAAAAAAAAGCCACATTCCAGACAGCCATTTTTATGCTCCTGTTCATCACTGGTGGAAATGCATAGAAAATGGTGGTGACTATGTTGTAAAATAGCATTTTTTAGCTGAGAATCTGCCCTGTGAAGTAGTGTTATTGTGTTCCTTGTATCTTTTGTAGTTTACATGTAAATAAATAGTAGGAATTTTTTTTTTTGGAGCAACCTATATATTTTTCTCAATAAAATCATTTTTAAATAGCTTTGAAATTTATACATCCTTGCAAGTCACTGGTTTTTCTTTGTATTTACATTTGAGTCCATGAAAATTTCCAGCACAAGAAAATATATGTTAAGACTTTCACTTCTTTCAGTGATACATGGTCAATTTCTAGAGTCACTTTTGTATTTTCTATAGAGACCAAATACCTGGAGTCACAATGGGGGAACTTCCATCATTCAAACAGACACACAAAAAAAATGTATACTTTGGCAATTTTGATTGTTTCTATTAGATGGTCAAAACTACTACTGTAAACAGCGTCAGACAAAGCAGGTTTTTTTTCACTCATTGTATGCAAAAGGAATAAAACAATAAAACTCTACTAAGATTGATTTTTACAGTCCCTGATGCAGTAATTCAGTAAGCTAAAACTGAAATTTGACACTGTTGACTTTTAAGAGGAGCAATAGTCAGCCACAGGGAGAAAACTATATTTGCTTTTTGATTCTGAGTTGTGTTCCGAATCCCTATAAAATGTCAAATTGGAGGTGACAAAGAGCAGGTCTCATGTGAAAGAATGTAACAAGATATGCTCCTGTCACTTGATTTGCAAACACTTAAAGAACATCATTTTTGCTGACAGCAGAAAGGTAGTGTTTTCATGATAAACACCTAAATACACAAAATGAATTTTGGTGACATTTACTGACCAGATCCAAACTTTATATCTTCTACTCACATGCACAATACTCTTTCACAGATTCCCCTTTCCAAGGCAATGTGCAGTACAGATGCAATGAAGCATGCTGTCTGGGGAATGTCTTGCAGACTGATTCCCTCAAGAACAGCTGCCATACAGCTTGTGGTTCATTGCTTAGTTGTACAATAAAGTACACACCGTACTTGGCCAAGAGAAAAAAGAGATAAATAAAATACATCTAGCTTATAACCTTTCACATGGTCTTTTATTGTCATTATTCTTTAAGGCAAACAGATTGATTGCTGTTGCTCTGACAATTAAGCTGTCTCTGAAATATCAACCTACACAAACAAAATCAAACCAGTGTCTCAAGATTGTCCTTATGATCCAATGGATGCTAATACGTTCTGAAGGCAGGATAGAGCGGTTCACTCAGACAGCTTGTACTTTACTTAGTCTTACCTTTCCGTTTTCCTTAACTTGAAAATTTTTCCTCTGTCACGGTTTCTTCTTCCCAAAGATTACTTTCTAGCTTGTTTGTTTTGTCCTTTTTGCATGTTCTGTGTTTTGCATGGACAATCTACTTTCAACAACATGATGTATTTGCATATTAGTGGTCAGTTTTGAAATGGTTGATTTGATAAATGCTGTTCTAAATGCTTTTTCCACTTTCTCTTGTGAGAACTCTTAATTTTGCCACAAAAGGAGGACATTACAAAACCATCATTTTTTTTCTCTGAGTTTGATCCTAGTTTTCTGCTTAGAAACCTATTTCAAGAAAGGCAAAGTTTCCACAGAAAATCACCTTATCAAAACCATAGCTACCCATCATGAAAGGTTTGGATGGAAAAATTTATTCCAGTTTCATTTCTTTCTGCACTAATAGCTGCCTTAAATGCATAAAACATTGAATGACTTCCAGTTAGATCCATGGGCCTTAAGGATTAGAAGTGTATTCTTCTCTAACAGTTACTATATTAGTAACTATCTAATCAACTGAGCCCTCAAGCAAAAAAAAAAAAAAAGAAAGAAACAAACTTAAAGGTGTTTAGTTTTTTTTCTGTTCATAATAACATCCTTAATTTCAAAGTTTTACTTATAATCTCTTAAAATGAATTTATGTAAAAATTATTATTTTACATTTAAAAATATTATACTTATCTGAAACTAAGCAATAAAGTAATAACTTTAATTCTCTGTACCTGTAGTCCATTGTGCAGTTTTGTGCATGCACCTCACTGTGCACTCATCAATAGCTAGAAATATTATAAGACGTGCACTATTTTTAAAGACTTATTTTTACTGAAAGCTACTGATGACTAATGTTATGCTCATTATTGTGGTGGAATAATTTCAAAACATCATAAGCCTGTCATAAATTTATTACTGGAATATAAAAATAAGATTAATAAAAAGTAAAATGACGAGCAAGGCTTGAAGACTTCAATAAACAATTGCACAGTGTTTGAGGGTACATGCTTGTACTTCTAAATGTGGAGATTTAACCAGAGCACTGTGTGGTTCATTAAAAAAAAAAAAAAAAAAAAAAAAAAAAAAAAAATGTCCATGTGACTGACCAAAAAACTCCTGTAATGGAAGAAGACTCAGAAAAGACAAAGAGGGGTAATCTGCCCATAAAGCTTAGGGAATAAAATAGTGTGTGATTGACCACAGCTATTGCCAAGAAAGCTAACTGGTCAGAAAGCACTGGACTTTAACAGTTCAAAATATTCAAAACTCAGGTAAAATAAATTCTATGTCAGGCATTATAAAGGAGCAAGAATGTTTCAGTGAAAATTTGCTGAAATAAAACATCAGGAGACATATGAAGAAGAACGTCTAAGAATAGTTGCTCAGATTTCTTGTAAAATTTGCATGTGAGTTTGCTGCTGTTAAAATAAACAGTCTTCTAGTTTTACCTGGCAACAGCCAAGCACTTCCAGAATTTACTGAATATGCACATTTATCCCCCCAAACCTAGCAGAAGTTGAAGCCCTGAGACTGACACTTGAAAGAGAATAGGTGAACAAATAATGAGCAACCATAACAAGTGCTGTTGTAAAAAAATCCTCATTCAGTCAATTATTTTCTAAGCCTCAGTTTTTTAATATATATTTTTAGTTCTTTCTCCCAGCATGCATTGGGAAGTTTCTCCTAAGTCAAAAGTATTAGTTCATTACCAGCTTAGCAAAACACTTCAGCATAAATTAAAATACTCTCTTTCCACTACCCTTAAGATTCTTTTCAAGTCTGTAGACCTTAGAAGTCTGTAAAAATTCAGAATAAAATTACTTTCCAGAAATAAGAGAAAAACTATACTGGGGATTACTGTATAATCTGAAGGTGGAAAATCTTTTTTTTTTTTTTTTTTTTTTGCTTCACTTTTTAACATTTCAGTCTGAAGGTTAAAAATAAAATCTCTATGTTCTAAAAACCCTACAAGGAATAGAAAAAAAGGAGAGAGTAGAAAGTACTGCTACTAACGGCAGTAAATCAGAATTGTTATACTTTTCTGTTCCTGTGTGTTGTTATTCTTTTTCAGATACCAATTTCTGCATTTTTCCAGAGATTCTTATTTACTCACCAAAGGTGAGGCAGAGAAATGGGGATTGGAACCAATTGATCTTTAAATTTCTTTCCAGTCCAATCCATTCTATGATTCTACTATTCTAAATGTCTTTTCTTGATAGATGTCCCTGACAAATTTTATGGTGTTGTTTGCGAGTGGATGAGTCAGTCAGACTGCATCCCTCTGACATATGCAGGGTAGGACCACAGCATGAGATAGAGCTGTTAGGCATGCTTTTCATTATAGCAAGAAGCACTTCCACTGAGCATAGCTGTTTGAGCATGATTTTGAACCCAAAGGAACAACCTTTACTGAGAGGTACAGTGTTGTTTTGAGTTCTGTAGTGCTTTAATGTGCTCTGGGACTGTCATCTCATATCAAAGTAGAGCAAAAAGGGTGGATGACCATTCACATGCTCAAGAGATTGCTTTGTGGCATTAACAGGCCTTCTGCTAATAGATACATTTGCTCTAGTGATAATGAGAGTGATTAATCTTCGTGTTGAATTGCTATGGCATGCCTCTGCCTTTAATTTGCACACACTTTAAGACAGTCCTTCTGAAGAATACTAGTCAGTGATCATTCAGTGCTTGCCAGAATTGGCACACAAGTCATCCCATGAGTTGAGGGATTTTGCTAAGCCTGGGCCTCAAGAGACATGAGATTGGCAGGAGAAGTAACTACTGTTGTATGAAATTCCACGGCTTGTGCAGCCAGCAAAAATCAAAATCATGTCTCATGACTGACAGAGAAGAAATACCAAGTCCTGTACAGGATAATAAAGGGTAGGCACCATCTGCTACTCCGTGGAGTAGAATTATAAAATATGTCAGTCATGCCATTGCTGAGAAAAGCAGAGAAAATGCTGCATGTTGCTGCATCTGTTATCATAGGTACAACTTCCAAGGTAGAAAAATATGCCTGACATAGTGCAGAGAAGCTGATGGTGGTGACAACTTCTATACGTGCAGAAAATAACGCAGTTTAGAAGGATTGAGATTCTCAGTTCATAGTTGCATGCACACAGAGGTGAGAATTCTCATGGTGATCAAAAATAATTGCTCTATTTTACTATTTTAGTAAGGTCTACATCACTGATGTTTTGCAATAGAAATAATATTGAAATAACTGAAAGAGGTAATAACTTGCGGTTGAATCTATAAGGGCTGCTCTGAAAGTAATGCCTCCTATTTTATTATGCTGGCCCATGATATCAGAGGCAGATGTTGGTGGGATGGCAGTAAAGATTGAACCTTCACACTAATATTCCATTACATTTTATTGCCGTGATGGCAACTGAGGCAGCTGAGAAGCAGTCTGACAAAATGGTGTCTGACCTGAAAGCATCTAAAGCAAAAGGATGTCACTGAATTCTTCTATGCAAAAAAAAAAAAACAAAAACAAAAACAAAAAACAAAAAACAACAGCACCCACAGACATTCATTAAGACTTGCTGAATGTTGATGGAGATTAGCCAGTAGTTGTGAGGTGGTGAACGGTGCATTTCAGCAATGATGCTGTCATAGCAGCTGTGAAATTGTGGTCACCTACACTGATGAAGACTTTTCTGAATGTGGCATGCAGGTTCTTCTTCATTGCAGGTGAAAGTGCACAGCTGGTGGTGCTGCCAATGATGAAAAATATGATTTTGTGGCTGAGGGTTTGCTCTATCAAATGATGTTATAATGCTTGTTGTTTGTAGCTGTTGTAGTTTCCGTAGAAATAAACAGGAGTCATTACTTTCAGAGCAACTTATGTTATTTATGTATTTGTGGTTATTTTTGTTTCTACTTTTGTTGTAGTTTATTGTCCATTGAGAGATGCAGTTTGGAACACTGATGAAAAATTCTTTGTGTATGTCATCCTATGCTCCAGCCTCCTACTGTATATATCCATTAAAAAAGGAGTTGATTATTAAAAATTCGAGTTTCCAGAAATGACATTTCACTGATCACTCTGAAGAATGTGGATTATCTTCTTCCTTCATTTTTTAGTGAATAACAAAAATCTACTAGAATTTAAATGAATAGCATCATTCTCGTATTTGACTCTCACAAAGAATTTGGTTTGTACTGCAGGGTTTATACAGTTTGGAATGTAAAATGAATAAAAGGACAAAAATTTAATTGTTTTTTTTTCCTTTGACATTTTATATTCTTCCATTCACATGGGATATCCCAACCAAAGAACCAAAGAACACTTCCTTGGTGATATTTTCAGATCATCCATCGTTTCTGAAAGATTTAATTACATGTAAATCCATGGCAAGAGCACTGATGATTAAATTCTGGCTCTGCACTGCCATTTATTGCCATTTACACTGATGTAATGTGTCTGAGCTCAGACAAGTTGCAGTCCGTTTTTCACTTACATAAGTCACAAACAGACCCACAACCATCTGATTTATTAAACAGTGGGTTACAAAGATGTGTTTAGCAATGATGCAATGGATTAGATTTCCTCCCTCCTGCTCCTGCCTTTTTCCTTTCAGTACTCCTTATTTTATTGCAGAAATAATAATATAGCTCTATAGATTATGGATTCCATATGTTTTCTAGCAAATCAGTCTATATATAAAACCACATGCAGAATCTTAAGAGTTATACTTGCACTGAGTTGAGACGGACTTATCATTTGCATATCTTTATAGAATTTTTTTTTTATTTCAGAACAATCGTGAACAAGAACTAAAAAAATATTATAAGATATCATAGAATCACAGAATCATTAAGGTTGAAAAAGGCCACTAAGATCATCTAGTCCAACCATCAGCCCACCTCTACCATGCCCATTAAGTACATCCCTCAGTGCCACAGCTACACATTTCTTGAACATTTTCAGAGATGATAACTCAATCACCCTCGTGGGCAGCCTGTTCCAATGCCTCACTATTGTTTCTGAGAATAAATTTTTCCAAATATCCTGCCTGAACCTCCCCTGGCACAGCTTAAGGCCATTCTCTCTTGTCCTATCACTGCTCCTATCCTCACTTCCACGAAAAAAAAAAAAAAATAAAATAAAAAGCCCTTTTGGAATTATTCTATATTATATATGTGCAAACATATTAAGTTTATCTCTACCATATGTATAGTCTATCATATAGTGTATAGTGTACATTATATAATAAATATTATATACACTTATGTATTTTTTCTCAAAATAATCTGTAAAAACCACTAGGAAAATCTGGCAAATTTATAGTTACTTGTTCACACATTACCAGGAGTTTTTTTACTGTAGCATTTATGTTGTTTGAAAAAAGGAAAGAATCCTCCTTTCAGAAACTCAGAAGAAAAAATGAGTTACATACTTCTAAGATTAATTTGTACAGAATATAAATACGACTCAGAATCATAGAATGACTTGGGTTGGAAGAGACCATAAAGGTCATCCAATTCTAACCTCTCTGCCATTGGCAGGGCTGTCAGCCACTAAATCAGGCTGTCCTGGGCCCCATCCAACCTGGCCTTAAATGCCAGTAACTCTAATGGCCTGTCCCTTTAATTAAATTTTGGTTTTAACTGCAAAATATTTTTTTCTCTAGCATATTAACTGCTCGTCTATCATAACTTTCTTGATAAGTCAGGCAATTTCTATTCTTATGATAAAATTTCTAACCATATTCAATCTCGCTTGATTTTGAAAATTTAAGGGAAAGTTTATTATGAAAATGGTTTTAAAAATCGTAGTATCTATTCAGCGTTTAAAATGTTATTCGTAGTGACTGAAAAGTCCTTCCTTTAGTTTTTTTACAACATTTCAATGTTACAAAAGTTTCTGATGAAAATTTATGTCTTATTTTCTAGTGAAAATAAGAATTCTTTTCACAACAGAAATAAGGGAGATAAATGAATACAGTAAAAATGAAAGCATGCTGTTTGTTGTTTTGTTTTGCAAAAGCCTAAGTGCTTATACTCTCAAATATTAAGGATAAAAGGCTTTTGCAACATGAAACACTGATACCAAGACAGAGCCACCATATTTAGTGCATCAGTATTCTGAAAAAATGAAGCCATCAGATCATACAGTGCTTATGACGTTGCATATTGATAATAGTAGAATTGTGATATTAATAAATACGAAAAGTACTTCTACTATTGCGTTAAATTTCTATATGCTATGTAACAAATCACAGGTTTGATACTGTTATGAGGAATAAGGAATGAGAAATTGTTGTCTATTTTATAATCTGCAATTGTACTATTTAGTGTTGCTGACTAACTAAATCGTCATACTTGACGGGAAACTCCAGCACTGCTTCTGTCTAGGTAAATTCACTAATGGAGTTTTCTGGATTCAGCACTATCCTTCTAACATGGGCTAATTTCCATTAACATAATTCATAACCACTTCCAAAACTACTTACTTATTTTCTGAATATTGTCAGTTGTTTGTGATATGTTCATTACTGCTGTAGCAGTACAAAATTAGGGGAACTGAAAGCACAGATGTAATCTTTCCTCTGCTATCTACGATGAGCCAAGGCGAGGCTTAATATTGAGACACTGTTATTAGATTAACAACTTATATTGTAATATTATGCCTCTATAAGGATATATCTATATGTATCATGTACATACATGCAACAAGCATATCCACAAACACACACACATAGATTGCCCCCAAATTAATGCCTCCCATTTATTTCCATGGAAACTACAACAGATACAAAGAGCACAATAACACTATACGAGAAAGCAAATTCTCATCTACAAAACACTGGTTTTTAACACGGTCACCACCATTAGCTATGCATTTTCACCACTGATGAACAAGGTTAACTGTATGAGATAGCCAAGGTTAACTGTGTGAGTTTCGATAGGGCCAAGTGTTGGGTCAAGCATTTTGGTCACAACAACCTCAGGCAACCCTACTGGCTTGGGGAGAAGTGGCTGGAAAGCTGCCTGATGGAAAGAGACCTTGGTGTACTGATGGAAAGTTGGCTGAATATGAGCCAGCAGCATGCCCAGGTGACCAAGAAGGCCAATGGCACCCTGTTCACCAGGTACTGCACTCGGCATTGGTGAGACCTCATTTTGAATACTGTGTTCAGTTTTGGGCACCTCAATACAGAAAGGACATTGAGGTGATGGAGCAGCTCCAAAGAAGGGCAACAAGGCTTGTGAAGGGCTTGAAGAATATGCCCTATGAGGAGAGACTGAAGGAACTGGAGCTGTTTAATCTGGGGAAAAGGAGGCTGAGGGAAGACCTTATTGCTCTCTTCCAATACCTGAAAGGTTCTTACAGAGAGCGGGGTTGGTCTCTTCTCACTGGTGACAGAACGAGGGGAAATGGCCTCAAGTTGTGCCAGGGTAAGTTTAGGTTGGATATCAGGAACAAACAGAAAGGGTTGTTAAGCACTGGAATAGGCTTCTCAGGAATGTAGTTGAGTCACCATCCCTGATGTGTTTAAAAACCATTTGGATGTGGTGCCCAGGGACATGATTTAGTGGAAGGTTGTATGGGTAGTATGTTTAGGTTGCAATTGGACTCAATGATCTTTAAGGTCTTTTTCAACCTGAGCAATTCTATGATTCTATGATTCTAAGAGCCTGCATGCTGTTCTTGTAAAAATCTGCACCAATACAGGTGACCCTCTGTCACTGTTGCCACTGTTGAAAAGCACCACACACTACCTCGCTGTGCTCACACTCACTGGTTGGTTTCTATCAACATTCAGCAAGCATTAATGAATGCCAATGGGTGCCATTTTTCCACATGGAGGACTTAAATCACGCCCCTTTGCTTCAGATGGCACTGTGTTAGACTGCCTCTCTGCTGCTATCCATCGCATGGTAACAAGATGCAACATAACAGTGGCAGAAAGGTTCAGCCTCTACTGCCATATCACCAACATCTATTTCTGACATTGCGAACCAACATAATAAAGTAGGAGGCATTACTTTCAGAGCAGCCCTTGTATGTTTACTTATGTCATAAGAGATTGATCTTCTGTGTAAGATGCCAACCTAGAAAGCAAACAAAAGTGTTCATTTCCCTTCAAAATTTTTCTACAATATCTGTTTTACTTTCCATCTTAATTTGCTGAAAAGTTAAACTCCCACAGGAAATGTTTTGTTTTTAAAGGGTTCTGTGCCTGGCTATGTATGTTTGTGTACTCCTTATTCTTACATTATTTAATGAACATGTAAAATCTAGGTGGCAATGAACCTGAACTGTAGTAGCAGAGGATCTCTGGAAGGCAGCAGGCTGGGATCACTGCCAGCTATCTAAAGTGCAGCACACAGTACACATAGCTATCAAAGACAGGCAAGAGTATATCTGCATGCTTCAGAAGTATTTTTGTTACATTCAGAGTGGAAAAGCACTTTAGTCAAGCTCTGTAATGAACTGATGAGGCTGGTTTTGAAACCTGTACACAGTCAATTCACGTGATAATGTAAATCCATTCGGCCACAACTAGGATAACTTCCTCAGTGTCTAAGAAGTGATTTCAAGTGCAGAGTGGTATTGTTTCTTTAGGGCTACTGAACTACTGGAACAGATGCACAGCAAAATGAAAACACCGAAGAAAAAGTAAAATAAGATGAGAAAAAAGTCATCTCCTCCCCTCCTTTAAATAAATAACACAAAATCCCTGCTGCTGTTCTGAGGGAAAGCTGGAAGAGAGCATCAGTTCAAGGCCATCATAACTTCCAAAGAAATCAAAAGTTGATACTGAAGATTTGCCATCCTTGTGATTTAAAACACCAAAAAAAGGAAGGGAAAAAAAAAAAGCAACTTTCAATCATTCCTCCCAAAGCCAAAAATGACAGGGTGATTAGGATAAAGGGCGGTTCTCTGAGCAGGAGATGGAAGAGGAACTGAGTCCATGAAATGTAATGGATTTCTATCATTTAACTTCCAGTTAGGAGCCAAAACCTAAAAGGACCATACATTTCAAAGTCAAGTACTTTGTTTCCACCCAAGTGACATACCACATGCATGTCAGAGGGAGCCAGAACTTCATGCTCCAACTGAGAGTGGCCATAGTTATCGTTTTAAAGACTTCAGTTATGCTGTTTTCTTCCTGCCCTTCTGCTACTACTACTCCTGAATCAAACTTTGCTGGATGCCTAAATTGCTAAATATTATGTAAGTCATACTTCATTACATTGTGCACTCTGAAACATCTAATACATTTTGATTTGTTTTAACACTGAAAATTCATAATGTAGATTAGAAGGAAGCACTTTGCTGAAACCTGTTTATAAATAAAATGCAAACTTTTTTCAAGATTTTTTTTAATGTTGAACTAAAAAGAATAAATAAACAAATAAAACACTACAGTGACAGTAGTTTCCTATTAAGGATACAATGCCAAATAAATCCTGCTCGGGGATCCTACTACTTCCCTCTCTTCTCTCTTGCCCCTCCATCTCTCAGTTGTATGCAAAATAAGAATCAGTTAAGATGGAGAGTAGCCTACAAAACTAGCCCCAGCTTAACTGTTGGAAAACCCAGATCAAAATCCTTCTGAATTACCAGATCGGCTCCTTTTGAAATGGCAATTTTCAGCCCTAGTTCCCAGCTTTCAGCAGCTATCAACATGCTGCTTTGTTCTTTCAAACAAAAAGAACTATCCATTCACAAAATTAAAGATAAATCACTTACAGAGACTCCTTAAACTGCCTACAGTTGCCTTCCTGGTAGAAAATGCTTGAACAATCAGTGCTTTTTTTTTTTTTTCTTCTTCCCCTCAGGAAAGCACAAAAAATAGAGCAGTAGAAGAGAGGGAGCAATATATGACTGAGTTATTTCTCTCTCTCTGAAAAGAGAGAGTAACACTGAGCATTACAGGTGAACTTCCTCACCAAATTTCCCTGCTCCCCACATAATTCATGGGTCTGAAAAGATTGAAGCAGAACTGAGTTACCTACACACTGAAAACATTGCTATCTGATTAGTGTTAAATTAAGGACTGCAGTTACTCACTGAACAACAACAACAACAAAAAAAAAATACAGCAAACTCCTCAACTTTATTTGAAAGCTAAAAACTTGCCTTCCAAGTCTAAATAGATACATATCAGTAAGACATATTTTGCCTGTCCTAAAGATGTTTCTTTGCTATTCTTTTAAGGTCCCTTCCAACTCAAATGATTCCATGATTCTGCGATTTTAATACAGGTGTGATGTTGAAGTGTAAGGAGCCATTATTTTTGTCTGACTTTAATTTTTATCTTTGGCGTAAACTTTCTGTAAGACCACCACAGTTGTTTTACTTTTTGTAAAACCAATAACTTCCTCTAATTCTACCATTCTTACTCTCTAGTTTTTTAATCAGGATGAGAGATCCTATGTTTCTTTTGTTCTTACATGCTTGTGCCAAATCCTGACTAGCTTCACCTTGAATAGGGATGGTGTTTCTCTGACAAGAAAATGATAGATTTTCTGCCATATCTTATATAAATTCAAGATTTTCCTGCACAAATATAAAGCTGTAATTGCACAAATGAATGGCGTATCATGTGCATTCCTGCACATAGATTTGTTTCTCAAAAAATGGAAGCTTTAAAGTGTTTAAAAACAGGTCTTCTGTGCTGCACATGAACACACTGCACAGGAAAAGATGAATGCAAATATTAGAACATAAAATGTTTAATTCAATGAAAACGGCCCTGAGAAGAATGAATTTAATTCATACGGGTAATGAGTTGATTGGGAATTTTTAATATAACTCAAGATTTTAAGGAAGCCTTTATTAATAAAACTTACACAGCATATTATGTGCCTGTCTACAATAATAGCTGCTGCCAGCAATCATAGACTCTCTTCAACTCAACATAACACACTGAAAAATAAACAAGAGCACACTGGCCAGCTCTGACTACCAGAGATTTTGATAAATTTTCAGGCATTGTCACAGTATGGATTTGCAGGCATTCTTTAAAGTATTTCTTCTAGGAGACCATTTCCATCTCTCTTCAATGTAATTTTTTTCCTGCTTTTGACAGCAGGTGTATCATTTCTCATATCATAAACTACCCTGAAGCTCACAGTATCCAATTAATACTTCTTCACATCCATATCATGATTGCCTATCGTTATCTATCCATCATTAAACTAGCAATTGGAGTGATCTTTGATTCAAGAAATGTTAAATGTTTAATTATTACTTTAAGCAATGAATGAAGCATAGCCTATGCAAAAAGGAAGTAGAACCCACATAACATATTTTTTTATAAAAATATTTTAGCCAACATTTGACATTGGGAAAATGAGACACACATACATGTATATATATAACCTCATTTAAAGCTTCAGGTTCCCATGTAACCGATCATTTATAAACAGAGATTCTGATACACTATGATGATTTTAAGTTTTTCATAATTTCCCTACTAAGCTTTGAATTAATTTCTCATTTCAACATTTTATTTCTATCTTAGGCCATAAAAATGTAATTGTTACCATTGAAGTTGCAGCTCTTCTACTCCCAAAAGGCCAATTCACTTTACAAAGCACATGCACTGTACAGCTTATTGGCCTTCAATTTCAATCATTAAATGTTAATACCACTTGGAGGAAATTTTAAGTTAGGAAAATGCCAATGACCAATGGAGATGGCTCCTATGATAAGGATTTGTCATCCAGCATTATAAAGTGGAGCTTATATTGGAATCCATTTCTCTGAGATGAACTATTTGATCTATAATCTATTAGTACATCTTTTGCACTGTATCATGTGTCTAGGGTAGCTAATTTTCATATGAAACAAGAAGATGAGATGAAGTAGCCAGTACTACAAGTTCATATGCAAGTCGCTCAGAAAGCAATGCCTCCTACTTATTTCCATGGAAACTACAACAGACACAAAGAGTAAAAAACAATATTTGATAAAGCAAATACACTTTTTGTTAGTTAGAGCTATAAAACACTATTTTCCAGTATAATTAGTTGTGCATTTTCATCTGTGACTAACAAAAGCATAAAAACCTGCAGATCCATTCAGAATGTGACTTGACATTCGCATCACTGTTGCCGCTGATGAAATGTGCCACCCACCACCTCACTGTGCTCACATCCACTGGTTGGTCTCACACTCAGCAAGCATCAATGAATTTCAGTGGGTGCCATTTTTTTCCACACAGAGGAATTCAGTGACACGTCTTTGCTTCATACACACTTCCACGTCAGATGTCTTCCTGTCAGCCTTTCTGCTGCCATCTGCCACACAGCAAAATGTAATGGAATAATGGTGGGAAGATTCAACTTCCATTGCTGTACCACCAACATCTACCTCTGATGTCATGGGTCACCACAATAAAATAGGACACATTATTTTCAGAGCATCCCTTGTATATATCCGCATTGCTTATACAACCATTACAAAATGCAGAAAAGGAAGAAAAGAATTCGTAAATAAGCACCACAAAAAAAAAAAAAAAAAAAGGTTCAAAAAAATTTGCAGTTAACCTATAACGTAAGAAAAAAATCGGATAAGAGTCATCGTTAGGATCTTTTTATCAATTAACTCATAGTCACATTGGTGACCTTTTACAGCTGCTGTAAATCTACATAACAGCACTGGCTCCAAAGGTTTTCATGGCCCTGAGATTCTGAAGAGATGCACATATTTATGGAGGTGATACATGAGATTTACTGGTATGAAGGTACCAAAGAAAAGAAAAAGGTAACATCTTCATGCAACATTTCATGCTCTCATATTCACAAAATGTAGGTAAAGAATCACATCTTTGATTAACAATGATTAACGTGCATTTTAATAATAGTTCTCTTTATGTCAAATAGAACAAGAGAGGATATAAAACATTAGAACACTAACTGTAGAAGGTAAGAAGGCACAGAGAACAAATTTCTGATAACTGAAATACACCCCAGATTGCAAAGTTTTTTAAGTGATTTTAAATGGTCTGATAAACAGCTCCAAAGGAAACTTGTAAAATAATTAAAGTATTAAGGTGAACATGATTGGTTAATGCAAGGCATAAGAATTATGCCAGGGGAAATCTGGATAAACTTATACTTAGTTAATGACCTGGGAAGTCAGTGATAGATAATAATTTTTAAAGTCAATAGTGAAAACCTTAGCAAAAATAACTTACACTTGCATCAGTTACATACAAATTCAGTGCAAAAACACCGTATTGAGGCATAAAAAGAGTATAGTATTTAATTCTTCAGAATGGTTTTTCATTGTGTAGTAATTAAAAATGAAGAAAGTGAATAAATAAAAAATAAGTTAATGTACGCATAGATTTCAAAACTTTTAATGATTTTAATTCCATTGCTCACTAAAAACTACAACACATATTTTGTGAAACCTAAAGATTACATCATTCTCATACTTTACCTTTGTACCTTTCACATTCTACCTGGGTTTTCCTAGGTGAACTTCCTAAACTCTAGGTAAAAAAATGCTGAAGACATTACTCCTTCACCCTTGTGTGTGCCCAAGAAACACAATAAAATATGTTTGAAGAAAATATCTGTCCCAGGAGAATTATTTACTTTAAACACTTGAAAAATCCATACATAGGGGCAATATCTAACATTGGAAAGGGAAGTATCAAATGTCTTTAAAAATAGAAAACAAAGAAACACTGCAACAAAAATTATGGAACTTATAAGTGTTCTGCCCACCTAGTGCAGCATCTGCAGCCATAACTGCCAGTAACTGCTCCAGTAGAAGATACAGCAATACTTATTAGACATTCACATAATAATTTTTCCTCAAGTAACAGTTTGTCCTATTTCCCTGAACTTACAGGTTAGTTTATAACCTGGGAGGACTTTTAACTCGGGCGGGATTTGTGCTTTATTTTTTTATATTGAACAATTACATAAAGATACAGCTAAACAATGAACTTTTTTAGTTAAGGTTCAGTTTTTAACTTCAGATTTCTTTTGGTTCTACATACGGACACATTTCATGCCCATACAATCATAACTTCCTAATACAATCTCATAACAGGATTCACTGTAACATCTTAATTCATTTTTAGTGCAATTAAAGTACCACTACTTAAGTATAATTCACTATCTCTATTCACTGCAGCATTTGTTTTTTATTTCTAAGTACCAATTGCAGCTATTCGTCAAACATATGAGTTACCCAAAATAGGAAGCCCATGAACCAAACGTGGGCTCTGTTAGAAGGTCACAAGTCAACTGAATTCATTTAGGTTTAAACAGAAGAGTTCCTATTTTCCTTGTTGTACATTTTGTTACCTTTAAAACACTTTTTCAACTTTCTTTCTCTGTCATTTTTTATTTTTATTTTATTGTCTTTTAGGAAACAAAAGTATCCAGCAAACTTTTATAATAGTTCTTTTCTGCGTGCTACCTACTATTAAACTGTAGCAGTTACCCTTTGAGAGGATAAACATTCTTCTGACTTTGGTTGCCAACCTTATAACTTTCAATATACATATCCTTTTTTTCCGTAATAAATATCCTTTTCTTTTAACCATTCATAGTCCTGCCTGCAGATTTTATTCTAGAATCTTAGTATTTCTTATGAAAATAACATGATGAGCAAATATAAAATTTTAATCCATCATAAAACTAGAATAATGCACCCTGTAAAGGAAAGGACGTTTAAACACACAGCACAATTCCTATTACAAAAGCAGTCAGGAATGAAAACTTGAGCAATTATAATCCCAACTCAATTAAGCAAAGTAGATAATCAGACACTTATTTTCCTCATTAAGAATATGCACAAAAGCTTCCTCAGCAGTGTTTTTCACTTTCTATCCAAATCACCCCGACGTTGAATATAAAATCAAATAGATCTACAGTAACTGAATTCATGTTCCTACGAAGGTCAGATCAAAATCTTTTAGTACAGGGCTCATGGGACCAGACAAGGAAGAATGATCCTCCAACACTGGCAGTGAATGATAAATACACCAAAATGTCATAGAGTAGTGATCATTCTGTCTCTTTCAAGCTTGGAAATGGGAAAAGAGGTCCATTTAAATTAGAAGTATCCTTATTTGAGAAATGCTGACTTTGTTATTTAGTTATTCAACTGAAGCTAGTGTGATGACTCTCTATACATAGTATTATGTGTTGTAACACTTTCCTGAAAGAGTTCAGAAATGAAACACAGTACCTCACTAATCTTTCTTAAATATTTGAAACCATGTTTCAGAATAATTTTTAAGAGCATGTAGAAAAGAATACCTTTGAAATATTACTGAGTGCTAAGGAAACTAACATGAATTTGAACATACAATTATGCACCAGTATTTAAAACAATAACAAAAAAAAAAAAAAAAAAAAAAAAAAAAAATAAAAAAAAAAAAATTGTCTCTGATTCAAAATCATTTTTGGAGAGGAAAAAAAAAAAAAAAAAAGAAAAGAAAGAAAGAAACCTCATTTGCTGTGGTTTCATAAGGTCTCAGAATTGTCTGTCAGCCCAGATGACAAAGACAATTCTTCTGACAAGGAAGATTCAAATGCTTCAAAATGTAATAAAATACAGAAGGTAATTATTACTCAGTGTTAAAATATCACAAGCATTTCTGATGTTAAATTTTATTAAAGTCTGATTTGTGCATACGAGATGCACGGTACAGTGTATTAAGTACTGTGGAAAAAAAAAAAAAAAAAAAAAAAAAAAGCAAAAAAAACACCCAAAAAGGAGGCATGTTTGTATGCTATGCTGAAAATCAGTAGCTACTTTTCAGTAAGAAAGTGTTAACTTTTACACTGCTTTGAGTGTGCGTAAGTTAAAATGAATGCAGAAAATTGGCTCAGAGCAAGACATTTCATTTTTTTCTACCCAATTTAGTATGGCAACCGTTTCAGACCTAAAAATAATTCATACAACTCCTTAAGAATTTAAATTTTCTGAAACGAACAAAATAGGGACTGCAACAGAATGAAACATGACTCAGTGCAGAAGATTGAAGAAACCAGCTCTCAGCTGTAAGTCCATATGATTTCACAAATGTTAGAAGAATAAAAATTACATATTTTTTTCTTAATGTTGCATTTCAGCACACTAAGCAGATTACTCTTACTGAAAATTAGTAAATTATCTCAGATTTTTATACCACCTCCTAAAACTGTCAACAAAAATTGAGCATCTATTGACAACTTCCACTTCTGAAGATCTTGAAGGCATAACATAGAGCAAAATCAACTCCTTTATAAATAGGGTGCTAGGAAGTAGAGACTGAAACCTACAAGACATACCCAGAAGTACCCACAGATTTTTACATGTATTGAGTGAGGAAGACAATGGATAATATAGTGTACCAAATGTACTTTGGGACTCACTAAGATCTTCCTGGGACAGCAAAATGCTGCAGAAAGCAACTAGGAAGGCTGGAGCTCTATAAAAGAGAGGGCATTACATCTCTCCAAAAAGATATCCCAGTGTTCATGAGGCAAAGGTCAGATATGATGATGCATTTTCTTTATGGCAAATATGACATTTTAGCATCCCTCCCTCCTCCTGAGTTTAAGGCCTTTCACTGTGTTCTTTCTCTCCTTCTGTCCATTCTTCCCAAGTTAATTTCCCCCAAATCAATTCCATTGTTTCCATCACCTCTGGAGATGCAGGATGTTTTTTTCAATATCTTCGGTAACTAAAAAATTCATCCTTTCTCTCTCACTACATCACAGAGAAAACTCATTGCGCCCTGGAAGATGGCTGTCTTATTGCTGTTTTCACCCTGAAAATGTACTTCCCAATATACTGTGAAGGGACACTTATGATAGCAATCCTTACTCCAGACTTTCATGCTAGAAGGTCCATTGGGAGTGATATAATTCTTTCAGATATAGGCATATATCGTCCATATACCACAATTTCACAGTAGAAATCCAACATCTCTATACTTCAACCTGTGTGGGAGGAAAAGTTGGTCAGTGCCAAGCATAAAGCAAAGAATCACACTTACAGAGTTTGCTGAGAGAGTGCTACCCACACAGCACCTCTCTTGACTTTTCTGTTTTTTCCAATCCCACATTTTTTCTGGGTTTTTCAGTATTTCTTCTTTGCCCTGACTGAATCCAAATCCTTTTGAGAGTAACCAAAAGGACATGTATCTTTTAGAAAAAGGTTATTTGCTGCTTATCTTTTTGTGTAATTCAATGCAAAATCCCAGGTTGATTCTACTTTCAAATACAACAGGCAACATCTTACGCAGATTAATAAGTTTGGTAAAAAATTCAGAAATATACAACTGACTTTGAATCCTAAATTGCATTAACTTTCAAAACAAGGGCAGACTGCTCTGTTTGTACTTGTATCAGCTTATTAGATATTCTGCGGCTATTTCATCTTGAAGATTCATCCATTCTCATCTGTGATTAAACTGAAATCTAGTAGCAAGCTTCTATTCTAAGAAAAAAAAAAAAAAAAAAAAAAAAAGCTTAATTTTCCTAAGTATTACTGTTGTGTTTATTTGACCATTCTTTTAAAATAGAAGCCTTGCTTTGTAAAGCGATGTCTGAAGCATTTATCTATGACTTGAAAATACACAGTTAACATGATCACATTTATATCACTTTTGTGCTAAGCAGAAAAGAGAACTTCAAAATCTCTCTGAGAATCAGAAAGTGCAAAATTTCAGTTGTAGAAATACCTTAAAAATGTGATTAGACATGTGATTAACACCAGCTTTCACTACTAAAGGCAAACTAATTCACAATACAAAAGAGAGACATAATGTTACCATCAAAATCCATGTTTGCCCACATATTCAATGTTATGCATTGCTCTCATACTCTTAGATATGATAATAATAATAACAAATAAATAATAAATAATAAGCAAAACAAAACAAAATCAGAAAAGGGAAGCAAAGATAATTACAGGAATGCAATACTTTCAAAGCAAAGGACTAAATAAAGGAAGAGACTTTTCAGCTTGGAAAAGATGTGACAGGAGCCATGGTAAAAAAAAAAAAAAAAAAAACAGAAACAAAAAAACAGAAACAAAAAAACATTAAAAGATGGCATTTAAAGTGAGGAATAACTGCCTCGTTGCACTCTTTGCCATGATAGATTCTAAATTTTATGTGGACTCAAGGGAAGACTGAAAAATCCACATAGATTTGCTAAATAGATAAAATTCACATCTAGCTCACTCTTGAGACTGGGAAAGGGGTCAGACAAAGAATCCTACTTTACCCTATCCCATTCTTCTCTAATTGTCAACATGAGGCAACTAACGGAAGCAGCACACTAAATTAAATAGTCCTTCACCTTCATCAACTACAGCTTTTTACTTTCTCATAACCTTAAGCTGTCTCTTCATTCCTTTTTATCCATTGGAAAACTGTATATGTCTTCAGTAAGAGCTACTTAATATGCTTAAACAACTGCTTCCCCTTATATATAGAAAGAGTGTTTTTTTTATACCACCTTGGCTCTCGTTGAAGAGTAAATCTTTTCCACATCAGCAAGAAGCACATGTTCTGTGCAAGCAAATCATAGAATATCCCAAGTTGGAAGGGAGCCACACAGATCACTGAGTCCAACACAGACTCCAGAAAGGATCGTCCAAAATTCAAACCTTTTGTCTGAGAGCATTGTTCAAACACTCCTTGAATGTTGGCAGTTTGGACCATGACCACTGCCCTGGGGAGCCTTCCCTCAGCTCCTCTGATCTGCCCCTCTCCTCTGCTCTGAGCACATCCAGTGTATGTTGTCATCAGACACAACAGACAGCTCAGGCACACTCTGCAGCCTGAGATGTGGATGGCTGTGTGTTTCCTCAGGAGCTCTGTCTGGGTAGCTGTGTTAATTCCTGTGGCTGGATAGGCCATGGAGGACAGAGAGGACACACTGCTTTCTGCCAAATGGGTGCCATGACTGGAGCTCCTTGTGAGTGGGTTACAACCACTGCTGGAAGGAGTACTGACAGCACTCTACTTCCCTTAATGCCTGCCCTTAGCTGCAGCCCTCCCCGGGGCCACCTCTGTATGTGTAGGCAGTGACTGCTGTACTCTTGGAGCCATGCGTGTCCTGTCAGCCTCTCTCTGAGCAATCAGAGGGATCTCTGCCTTCCCAGGGGTTTTCCTGATGCAGGAAGCCTCCACGTGCCACCATTCTCTGCTGTGCTGCAGTGTGCCCGTCCTGGAGCAGATAAGGTTCCCCTGAAGGTTTGGTTAATTATTCCATTCTTTTATCTGTCTTGAAAACTTACAGCAATTTCAGGATTTTTTATTCGTGTTATTTTTTGTCTGATTTACTTGTCCATTCTTTGTATTACATTTCTTAAAATAAATACTAATCTCCCTGTTGATCTTATATAACTAGATCTTCCAATTCATTCTACTTGCCTATACAGAAACACAAGTAGCATTGTGCATTCATGCAGCAGTAGCATGAACTGCTGTGCACTTTAGAAGAAACAAGGAAGCAAATCAATTAGAATAAACAGCTACTTTCCCAACTACCTTGCCTTTACTTTTTAACATATAGAGTGGCAATCAACTTCAATGATGTCAGTTTTAAATCTTTACTCTGTTTTCACTTGCACGGTTTTGGAATCCAGGCATATTATTTTGAATTCTGAGCTGAAATTCAAAATCATTAAATGAGACAGCTGAAACCACTGGGGGCTTGATGGTTTTACCATTTGAAAGCAGTGTAGGTATCATCCCTTCCTCTCATGCACTGTAAAACAAAATCCTGTTGGCAAGGCTTTTCAGGATATAACATTATCAGATCTGGGTTACGTACCAAGTTTCAGGATTTGGGTACATGACGTAGTCGTATGATAAACCTGGACCTGTACATTCAGAGCTCATGCAAATGCACCCTGAATAGAAAACAGCCCCAGGAGTATGCTATCATGGGGTTCTTCACGTAGGTACAGATGTGATCTAAAATAGTCATTTCCTCACAAAACCACTGTATGCTACACAAAAATCTCTCATCATTATGAATTGAATCAGATTTTCAAAGAGAGATATAAATATAAAGCCTAGCAACGACTTGGCCTGTCTTTCAGTACATTAAACCTATGTGATCTATGTTGCTGCCAATAGGTACTACTCAACATTCACAGCTAAACACTCAGATCACATAAATAGGTATCCAGCTAGTTCTTGCACAGCTTTTAAATACAGCTTTTAAATACAGATTCAAATCCTTCTTTATTTATTATCAGAACAGGAATTGCCACACTGCTTTGTAACAGAACAAAGCAGAATGTAGTTCAAGTGCCAGTATGTGTTACTGATTGCAGGCTGATTATAAAACACAAATGAGAACTCTTATTTATTTATCTAACTGAACAGAAGCCAAAACAGAGAAAATGGAAGTGGTTAAATCTTTAAAGAGATCACTTTCCCCTGTTATAATGGGGCTGTGGGCAGTGTTCCTCTCACAGCTACAGAAAGGAAGAAAGAATGGGGGTTGGGGAAGGAGAGAGGGGCATAATGCACTGTGCAGGCTTGTTTTGCAGCAGCTATCTTCTGGTACCACCTTCCCGATTCTGTGCTGTCCTGTTATCGTGATGAAGTCTCTGTTCCACACCAACATTTATTCTGCAGGGAGAATCCTCAGCTGCTCAGCTTCACTATCTTCAATGAGACTGTGCTAATGTACAGGAATAGAGTATCAGACATTTAGGAAATACACTCCCTGCCTACATTTGGAGTCATTTGTAAGCAAGAAGGTGATTCTGGCTTTTTAAGGTATACTCTGCAAATGTAAAAAACCAAACCAAACCAAACCAAAACAAAACAAAACAAAAAAAAACCCACACAAATAAACAACAAACAACAAAAACTCTACAATTCAGCAGTTTCCATAATGACACTCAACTAAAGCTTTGTGCAGAGAAACCAGAGCTTTTTTTCTTCTTCAATAAGGATAATGTACAGCTTGTCTCAAGATATTTCATGAGAATACAACAACCCTGAGATATGATAAAGTTTGGCTCAGGAACTGAATTAATAGGTTTAACCAATAGGCCAGGCTCTATGATGGAGGACAGTTTTAGTGATTCAGTTGTATGTAAGGATAGAGCACAGCCCTGCTGAAAAGTTCCTGGGGGTACTGGAAGCATGAGACAGCAATGTGCCTCACAGCCCAGAAAGAAAACTAAGCCCTGTGCTGCATCAAAAGAACTGTGGCTAGCAGGTCAAAGGAGGTGATCCTGCCTCTCTACTCTGTGCTGGTGAGAGCTCACCTGGAGTCCTGCATCCATATGTAGAGGTTTCAGTGCGGCAACGGCATGATCCAGTTGGAGAGCATCTAGAGGAAGGCCACAAAAACGATCTAAAGACAGAATACCTCTGTCTTTAGAGGTGTGAGAATCCTTCTTAGTTTTTTTTTGGCTCAAAGCTTGCTTCCTGAGGTTTTTCTTGTGATAAGACTCGGAGTGACTTGTCAAGGAGGCAACTGATGGGTGCTAACTGTGTGACAATCGATATCGCTTTGGGAACATTTGCAAGCCCCTTCCCCCAGAGCTGCTTGCTCTATAGAAGAGTGGAAGAGAGTGCTCAGCAGTGTTCACTGGCAGAAGATCTGGCCTGTGGCCAAACCGCTCCAGCTAAGAATGGAAGGCTGGGGGATGATACCATTGTATCTTGCGGAGGCAAGATGCTAGTTGGTGCCTCCCTGCTTCCTCTTATCTGCTGGCAAGGCCAGAAAGATAAGAACAAAGGAGGTTCCTGCTGAGATCCCAGAGCCAGAAGCTGCCACCGCAAGGAGAACTGACTCAACCACCTTGGGTTTGATCTGTCACTCAAAGGAGAGCTGATTCGACCACTTTGGATTTGAGCTGTCACTCCAAAAATAGCTGACTCAACCACTTTGAAGCATTGAAAAAGGGCCATCATCACCATGGTTGTCGTCGTCGTTGGCAACAGGACAACAATGCCTGACGACCCACCGCTACTGAGGATCAAAGACGGAACTACGAACCACGCTGGATCCATGGTGGTGACTATGTCCCTCTTGCTTCCTATAAAGACTCCTTGCTCCTTCTTTTCTATCTTTTCTATCGCCCTCCTTTCCTTCCCCCATTACCCTAATTCATAATAGTGTCCGTTCTCCCCTTCCCCATTTCCCCTGATTAAGATTTGTAATAAACTGGTTGGACCAACATTTGAACCGTTGCTTCTTAATCTCACGCCGGGTATATAGATAATAAAAGAACCTCCTCTCCCTCCTATAAATTGGAGCGAGACAAGAGGCTGTCCAGCCTGGAGAAGAGAAGGCTTTGGGGAGGGGGGAGCAACAAGAAGGAAGGGGAGAGAATCTTCAGTAGGGTCTGTTGTGTTAGGATAAGGGGAAATGGTTCCAAATTAAAGAAGGGAACTTTAGATTGGATATTAAGAAAAAGTATTTTAAAGTGAGGGTGGTGAGGCACTGGAACAGGTTGCCCAGAAATGTGGCAGAAGCTCCACCCCTGGAGACATTGAAGGTCAGGCTGGACCAGGTTCTAAGCAACCTGATATAGATGTAGTTGCCCTTGTTCACTGCAGGAGAGTTGGACTACATGATCTTTACAAGTCTCTTCCAACTCAAAAGATACTGTGATTCTATGAAATACAGCTTCTCAGTGTCTATTCACTGAAAATAATAAAAACCCACATAAATTAGATGAAAAAAACTGAAAACAAATGATTACACATGACAGGAGTTTGCTACATTAATTTATTTTGGTGTAATCTAATTTTGTAATACTGAGATATCAGTACACAGATTTTGCAAACTACATCCTAATTTTAAAGTATTAATTTCTTGGAATTAGCAAAGCTCTCATCTTCCTTACTCTTTCCTATTATTTTCAGTAGCTCATGGAAGTGTATATTTTATTAATCTATTCTTAATAGAAACCCGTGTTTAAAAAAAAACAAAGAAGAAAAAAAATTAAAACCAAAGGTAACTTTCACAATATTCTGAAATCTAATTTGTTGTTAAATAAGCATAAAATATCAGTCATTGTTATTTTTTCCAAAAAAATATAAAATATCATTATAAAATATCATTATAAAATTAAATTAGTATTCTTTACAGAACCAATCATGTTGTTCTCCTCCACAGGAACCTGGAAATATAGCTACCTTATGTAGTAGCTCATTTACAGAAGTGGTATCATTATAAAAATTAACAGCAGACGTAATATGCTTCACTTCTGCCTCCTTGCAGATGGCTGGAATTTCCAGTCCTGTAGAGGCTATTCCTATTTTCTTCCTTTTCCTTCCTGTTGCTTACCTCAAACTGCCACTGCATTTTCACTGACACTATTTACTTCCTACCTCATACCTAAGTCCTGAACTTCAGATTTCTACAAACCATATTTTGGATGTGCATTGGCATACTGCATTAGTTCAGAATCAAATTGTTTAAGACAGAAATTTACAGCATTCACTAGCATAGGAAATTAAAGGAGTGGAGTTCAGCCTTCTTAAGAGTCCACAGAACAGCACTCCCCTTGCTCATTGTCTTAATCAGCAGCTAGTTTTGGGGCTGACTCTAGACACAGCTTATCACTCTGAACCAGCAGTGAACGCTGTGCACAAATCCAATATATCAACTTATTTGTCTGCCTTCAAGTTGTGCTGTGTCAGGTACATGTGGCCTGATGAGCTGAAAAGCACTTCTTACATTCTAGGAAATGATCTTTTCTGTTACAGGACTTTATTCCACATTTGGGCAATTTCAATCAGTCAAGGCAATTACTTCACATATCACATGAGAATAAAATTAATTTTAAGTTTTTGTATGTTGTGGCGTTTTGTTGTTGTTGTTGTTTGTGTTTTTGTTTTCTTAATAAAAAACTTCTCATTTCTGAGCCTGCAATGTGTACACAAGTAGAAGATTTTCTCCATATCCTAGGAAGAAGCAGAAGGTTTCCCATGATTTGTATTTGTGGCTGCACAGCAAAGGTGATACCCCAGGGTCATTTCATTGCATGGACGTATTACCATGTATCCTTTCCTTCTTTTGCTCTGCTGTGCTGTCAGAAGGAAAAAATATGGCACAAAAATCTCAGCAAAATCTTCTGATGAAGGACGAGGTGACTCTTTCTACAGCTTGAAGTATGCCCTATGAGCACAAAAATCTATTTACAATGTAGTTTTTGTAAATACTAAAATGCACCCAATGAAAAGCTCTAGTTTACTCTGTTGACTAATCCTTCTCTTGAGGCACAATACAAACTGGCATATCATCATGTTTTCCTACTGCCTGAAGACAGAGCCCAATTAGGAACTTGCATCCCATCAAAAAAGACAGCCACATAACAGCAAGATGAGATGTTACACTGTGCTTTGATATCCTTGGTTTAAGAGTCAGAATTCTCATTTTGATATGAAAAGAATTCATTTCTGATATATTTGTCTCCCAGGTAAATATTTTAGGTAACTTCACAATCATTTGGTGGTACCAATTGAATGGCACATTGTTTTAAAACTAATATATACGTATTTGCTGTTGTTTGAATGCAAAATATAAGGAACACTCAAATCCAGAAATTATGATTAATACGATGCACTAATGTAAAATCCATTAGCATGCTCAGTAGGATCTATGATGTCTATAACCCAGGAAACATTTCTATTTATCAGCATAACAAGGACATACATTTGAGGTATCTATTTTTGAAGGAGTGCATCTGTAACTCAAGGAAAAATACATGTACCAATGCAGACCACGTGCTAAAGACATTCAGACTGGTTGAGCTCCTGCTTACTTAATTTCAGTACTGTTGGGTCAATGAAATGAATTTAAACTTTACAGCTATTGCTTTCTTATTTCACAGAAATCACAGAAACACCAAACAAGTTGTTTAGCCTAGACAAGTCTCTGAAGGCATCTCAGTCTTCCAGTACTTAAAGATGAGGAGAGACTCTTCACCAAGGTGTGCAGTGATAGGCCAAGGGCTAATGGTTTCAAAATTAAAGAAGGTAAATTTAGATGAGATACTAGAAATAAATTATTTACTATAAGGGTGGTTAGAAATTGTAACAGGTTGCCCAGAGAAGTTATGGATCTCTGGCAGTGTTCATGGACATGTTGCAAGGGACTTAGAGGAACATGATCTAATGAAAGTGCAGGGATGTTAGAATTAGATGATATTTAAATGTTCATAAAATCAAAACCATTCTATGATACTATTATTCTCTCTATATATGTATTTAATTAAATACATGTGTATTTAATTTGCAATGCAGAAATTCGCAATGCACCCCAGTAGACTCAGTCTTGTTCAACATCTTCATAAAGGACCTGAATGATGGGCTATTTGCCCTAAGCAAGTTTGCTAACAACACAGATCTGGAATGAGAGGCTGACACACCAGAAGGTTGGTTGCCACCTGGAAAGACACTTTCAGGAGGAAGGGAATGACAACAATCTCATCAAGTTCAACAAGGGGAAGTGAAAAGTTCTGCATCTAGGGAGAAATAACCTCAAGCACAAGTATGTGCTGGGGATCACCCAGCTGGAAAGCAGCTCTGTGGAGAAGTACCTGGGGGTCCTGTTGGATGTCAAATTGAATATGAGTCAGCAATGTACCTTTGTGGAAAAGGTTAATGGTATCCTGGGCTGCATTACAAAGAGCACTGTCAGAAGGTTAAGGGAGATTATCCTTCCCTGCAACTCAGCACTGGTGAGACCACATGTGAGGAAGAGAAACACAGACATGCTAGAAAACCAGAAAGAGTCCAGCAGAGGTCCATGAAGATAATTAAAGGACTGGATGTCTCTTTTATGAGGAAAGGCTAAGAGAGTTAGGATTATTTAGAAAAGAGAGATGAAGGCTGAGGGGGGGTATTATCAAGGTATATAAATACCTAAAGGGAAGGTTTAAGGGAGACAGAGCCAAGCTTTTTGAAGCTGCATGCAGTGAAAGGATGAGAAGCAATGGGCACTACCTAAAAAGCAAGAGATTATCTGAACATCAGAAAGTGATGGAGCAAGGGCACAGGTTGCCCAGAGAGGCTGTGGGGTCTCCTTCGAGATCTGCAAAAGCTGTTTGGATGTGGTCCTGGGCAATCTGCTTTGGGTTCCTCTGTTTGAGCAGGGGGATTGAATCAGGTGACCTCCATAGGTCACTCTTGAATTGAATCTTTCTGTGGCTGTGATTCTGTGGCTGTATCACAAAGCTTTGTGATACCCTAAATGTGAGATATTTCATAAAATTTTCTGTGGACAGTGTATGCACTAGGAATGCTCAGATGCAGAAATCTACTTAGAAGTAAGATCATACACATTTAAACCTAAATTAACCCTATTTTACTTGAGATCTTTCAGCAGGCAGCTAAAGTAAAGAATTTAATCAACAACAGCTTTTGAGGATTTACAGAAAATAGTGTCTGATTACCTTCTGAAGGTGACACTAATTCTACATTGATTCTAGAGTAGCAAGACTCCTCATTTAGACCCACAGTTAAATTACCTAATGTAACATCAGATTAATTTGGGTCATGTTTTTAAAAACACAACAGTATCATCCTCAGTAAAAAGAATAAACTAAGTGTTTAGGTTTTATCAGAGAAATGAAAAATCTTTCAGAAATTATTTTCTGTTTAGACAGGTGTGAATAAAGTCAGACTTCTTCTTACATTACATATAAATCCTAGCATATTGTTAGCTCTAAGAGATGTATAGTTTAATTAAAATAGTATTATTTTAGTAATGTGAAACAGTACTTTCCCACTCTTAAATATTTTCTGACAGCACAGAAAATAGTGAAAATAGTGAATATTATTATATTAGCAATTTTTTTCCTGACTAAAGAAATCCAAGTCCAGATATTTGAAACCCTGTTTCATATATTTTTTGAATACATTTGTTTCTTTATCTACTTTAATGAGTTTATAAGAATAACGTGAGTAGCTTTGATTATAGTTACAACACAATTTTTCATACTGTTAAAATGAATTTAATTTTCTCTTCTAATATTAAGTAATTTTGCTTGATCATTTGAATGATAGAATCAAAGAATCACTTATCTTTGAAGAGACCTTAACAATAATATAGTTCCAAAACTCCTGTTGTAGGAGCCAAATTGCACATGGCGCCATCCACCCTGGCCTTGAGTATTACATTTCTGATGTTTTGAAATATTCAGGCAAGGTAGATGATAATTCTCTAGAAAGTAAAATTTATTTACATGAGATGGAAAAATTCCAAAGACAAATAATCCTTTACATTTTGAAAGCAGCCAATATTGTCTCTGTAATAAAGAATGATTTAGAGACATTTAGTGAATAAATGTTGTATAGTTCCTTCCAGAAATAAATATTTAGGATAGTTATTTTGGCCTTGTTGAAGTCATGTCAAAACATTCACTGAGGTCAGCAAGGCACCATTCTACTTATGGTCCAGATCTGAATAGCTTAGAATTTAGAGATTTGATCTTGTATTAAATGATGTTCCGTACAGAAATTCAATGAAATGGAATCAGAGACTACAAGAGATTTCAAACAGAATGTCAGTTCAGAAGAGAGTCCCTTCATGTTTGGATTTAAAAAAAGGTTTTACTCTGAACCAAACCTAAAATGAAGTTCAGGGAAAAAAAAAAAAAAAAAAGAATCATTATGATGTCCTCATCATAGAAATGTTAGGATCCTGTACTTATCCTCTTAACAGAAATAATTTTATGTAAATAAAGAAAAAAAAAGATAAATTACTTCTAAGTCCTGTAAAATAAATACTACATATTCTAGTTATAAAATATACCTACACATAGACTCCAACATATGGGCCTCTTCCTAATCTTTTTAACTTAAAGAAATATGGATGTACCATATTTTTATTCTTAACTGTGAACTGTGAGCTTCCATTTTATTGAGCAAATACACTATTGCATTCCATATTATATATATATATGATGTTTGTCAAAGAAATAGTACCACCAAGACTAACACTAGAAATAACTGTCAAGCAGAACCAAGACAGTCACATCAGTCCAAACTGCAAATGAAACAATTTTTATGGTTAGAAAAATAAGTCAGATCCATACTTCATAAAGTAGTTATTAATAAATTTATGAAACCTGAAATACATTTTTGTTTTGCATTTTAACACTACCATAATAGTATTTCAGTGACAAACGAGTTGTGTTGTACATTTTACATACAACTGAGGATCTTGTCCAGCAACTCAACCCTGGATCCTGCAAACTAACTGTTCAAACATAAATTTTGGTGAAGAGCTGAATGCAAGTTGCATGCTAAGAGGGAGAAGGGAATCAACCTGCCCATGAAACTGAGACACATCTTCACAGATTTTGCTCTTGGAAAATCCTTCACTGGGACAATAAAAGCATTCAAGTGTGTTCAGCGACTACAGATACGCAGTTTGATAGAACTCTGAATAGACAAGACCCATGTGCATTGGTCCCAAGGCCAATGTTACTTAGTTACAACGTATGTAAACAGATGAAATATATCCCTTGTTGTTTATTTTCCTTAGGCTTCCAAAGGAGATTCTGAGATACACATTTAAGTAAAGTCATCCTGTTTAATTTATGTCAAAATTGTAGCTCTCTCCTAACTGGAGAGTTCAACCTGCAATATAGTACAAACAATTATCACCATTTAACCAGGGAGAAAAAAATAGTAAAGTTAAGATAAAATATTGAGACTATTATCATGAGTGTTTTCTTGAATTGTAACTGAAAACACTACAACACTCATCAATTCAGCACACTTATATAGACATGCTTTTCAAAAGAAGTCTGACATTAATTCTCAACTGTCACTGAAATTCTGGAGCTATAATATATGGAGAAGTATGAGACTAAAGTCTCCATCCATTTCTCCTCTGGATGCAAGTGACTGAAAAGAATTTTAAGGATAACCGTACACCCATAGAATCACTTCAGATTATAAAATTGCATTCATGTTCTTCATACACAAAGCCACATGAGACTACAGGAATGCTTGTATACAGAAAGAAGTTTGTTTAATAATCAATCTGATTTGAGATCAGCACAGATTTAAAATTAAAATTTATGCTTTAATTGAGAAACTAAAAAACTAGAAACTAAAATAAGTTTATTTATTTATCACCAGACCTTCACAGTATATCATATCACTACTGTAAACTTTATTCACAAATAAAATGGATGCTGTAACTGACACTTATTTTGCAAAGTCTCAAGATTTGAATAGGTATTCTCTTCTACCATGAGCATGTTTCATAGGCTCATGTTGCCATTCATGCAGTTACAAGGCCACAACTTCAATAGACAGTCAACTCCATGGCTGAGTTAACTCCTGTCTGGTACTAACTTCAGTGAAGTTCTTAAGCAGTGTATCATCTAAAACTGAATAAATACATTTTTTTTATTAACAACTGGAGAGTTGACATGCCCCAGGTATTCCTACCCTGTTGTTATCAAAGACACTGCCTTTCCCTCTACATATTTTACCATAATTATTTTAATACATTTGCCCTCACAACAAGATCCAAAAATAGAGAACACAGTTCTCTTATCTTATTAAATGTGTACAACGAACACACACTGCATCCAAATCTGAATGATATATGATGCATTCTTTGACCCTGTAAAGTAGAGGAAAGAAGTAACTCCTAAAATAAAGAAATGACAGCAATGGTATGTATTATGAACATAAATGCCTGAGATAACCTGTATTCCAAAGGAAGCATGAATGACCTTCCTGAGAGATTATCCTCTCCACCTGAACTCCTCAAAAACAAATAAGAAGTAGGCTTATAGGCTATCATGACACTTCAAGAATGGATTTAAAGGTCTCTTTTTACTTTCAAAAATACACAGTCATCCTTAGTTCTTATCTACAGTTGCTTTTAAACATTTGATAAATTTTTGTTTGTTTGTTTGTTTGTTCCAATTCTAGAGTGTAAATCACTCTAGAAAATAAAAGGCAAATGCTGAAACTTATTCTGTCAAGCACAAAAATGGTACGGACAATAATAGTTCTTTTTTTTTTTTTTTTAAACATACAATTAAAAATGGATTCAGAGAAAAGCCAATATAAGAAAATGATAGTAGGAAATCAAATATCAGTGGGATTATCGTGCTAGAGACCCAATTCAACATACAAATGATTGGAAGGAAAAGAATTACTTCTATCTAGGTCATGATGAGACATCACTACATGCTCCAAAGAATATGATATGTATGTAAGAACAGAACAAGACAGTGGGGTAAGACAGGGACACAGCACTAAGCCTGAAAGGAAAGGCAAGAACGCATTTATATTTTATAAATCAGAAAGGGTATCTGTATTCTGTACAAAAATACTCACTAAACTTTTGATTTCATCTTACGGTTATCACCCAAATTAATGATATCTACACGCATATTTCAGCATAGTAATCCAAAGTTCTGAACTCAGCTCCCACAAACCAAAGGAAGCATATTTCAAGAGAATCCTATACGTAATAGAAAACAAGTGGTAAAGGAAATAGATGTCCCTTTGTGATCTGTTTTACACATCTGCAGACATTTACTGTTTGCATACATTAAAAAAGAAATCCTTAGGAAATTAAGCTTTTTCTTAATGGGGATGTGCTAAACAAAGACTGTGACTCAAGAAGAAAACAAGTTGTGATGAATAAACATTTATCCAATCAAGCCTATCTGTTTCCAAACCAATACTGCATTACAGCACCATGTAAAAGAAACTTGTCATGATTAAAAAAACAAAAAACAAAACAAAACAAAACAAAAAAAAACCAGCAAACATTAACAGGCAACTTTTGAGATATTTTGAGATATTTTACTGCAGTGAATCACTCAAACATGAGGTGGCTGAGAGTGAAATGAGTTTCAGATTTCTCCATTCTCTGAGGGGAGACCTGAGATTAACAATGGTTGTTCTTCAGAAACATATCATACAGAAAAGCAAACCCCTCAGCAACGCAGACCTGGAGATTTATTTAAGATTTTCTAAATCTTAGATTTCCATTTTATGCAGACAGTAACAACAGACCACTGACACTGACATCAAATATTTGCACTGGCCTCAGTGAAATTATGCACAAGAATCATCAGAGAAATGCTTTACAAAAAAAGGATGGAAAAGTCTCATTCAAGAAGATCCTTATAGAACTTCTTAGGCAAGAAGTATAGGATAAAGCAGCATGTGGTGCCAAGATGCTAACAACCCTCAAAATTGATCCAGGTTGAGGCAGGTCAAACTACACATTTAACTGATAGTTGAGGATATCTTCTTGTCTTCTTAGATTTTTGTCCAATTTCCTTTTTTCCGGGCAGTTTACTTCAGGTTCATGAAAGATACTGTATTATCAGGAGTGGAGAACAAAGTCTTCTCTTTAGTCAAAGCACAAAACCCAATACAAGTGCCATACCTCTGAGCTGAAGAAACCATATCATACAATTATATTTAATATCCATGTCTGCTGAGGTCACAGATAAGGAACTAAACTCACTCAAATGTTCTGGCTGTTTTCACCCACTGAAGGGGTGCTCAACAGCCTTACACCTCAGCTTACTTTTATTTTTACATTTATTTTGCACCACTGTAGTGATCAGTGAGACAGAATGTCTCAGCAAACCTGTCAGAAGGGGTTAATTATCATCACTGGGAGCTGGGCCAATACCACCAGTTTAATTTCATATAAGCCATCACACAAACATCAGATAGCAAGTACTTCTGGGAACTAACCACCTGGACTGGAGTAAAACTGGTGAGCTGGAGGTAAAAAGCTCCATATTCTATTACTTATCCCCTGAGCTATAGAGTCCTCAGCTGGTAGTTCCATAAAGGTTCACACAGCCTTTTTTTTTTTTTTTTTTTTTTTTTTCCCAATTTTCTTTTCTTTTCCAAAGGCAGCAAAAGCAGTTACAAGTTTAAAAATAATAATAACAAAAATCACACCTTCAAGAACAACTATATTTTTCTTAAAATAATTTCTCTGAAAGTAGCAGACTGTACACATTTTACAAGAATAAACAAACTTCTCTAATATTTATCCACAAATTGGGAGTCAGAGATGACTAGTGCAAATTTCTGCTGACCAGCAGCGTTTATTCTACAAATTTTGGGTATCCTAAGTGTTCCATTAGAGAAAAACAGGTATCTTCAATCAGTTTAATTTCTTTCTTGGGCATGTTTCTCTTCCAGGCATGAATGCTACTTGGTGAAATTTCCCCCTCATAAGGAAGATAGAAAAGACTGGTGGAAGTGGCAAATAATATTTGGTTTAAGCTAGCAGGAGGAAGAGGAATACCAAGAAAGGCAAAAATTGTTTCAGTTGTCTTCTGAGGAAAGCTCACAATATCTTCAAACTTGACCATCAGATAATTTGTTGGCAGCAGGTCTCCATTTATTCTCAGTGCTGCTGCTGTGTTTGCTAGCCATAAATGGGACAACACAGAAACAGCATTTGAATTAGAGTTTGCAAATTCTTTTCTTAATGATTCGTATTCAAAGGCATAGCCTTCATTGATACTACATTTTCCTTTACCATTTTCCCATTTAAACATCGCAGATAAGCTCTGTGGTACCTTTTTCAAAGAGTAAAGGCTTGGCTTATTTTTGTACAGCATTGAATATATCCATGCCCGTGGGTCTCTTACTACATATAATGCTCTCATTGATGGTCCTAGGATTTCCTGAAAGAAGGGAAGCTTTAACGTCCAGCTCCCACTACTTAAACTAAGCACAGGTCGTGCATTAGGATAATAAACAAGGTGTCTCCTCAATTCCCTAATATATTCAGCATCTTTATCTTGACTCACTCTTGCCCTACTTCTTTGCTCCGACAGAGATTCTCTCTTTTTGGATCTTTTCTTTTTGTCCTTGCTTATGGCAGAATGCTGAGTAATTTTACTTCTGCTGGCTTCATATAACTGAATGTTTTGTAAATGTAATTTTGTGTCTCGAACTAGAGACTGGAGCCATCCCTTGAGAAGATGGAAATGCCCATTCTGAACATCAGAAGCCTTCCATTCACATGGATCTACAAAAGAATCAATTTCAAATTCGCTCTCAGGAATTTCTAGATAGGCTGTAGGTATCCTCATATATAGGAAGTCACTGCTGTTAAAGAACAGCTGTTTTAAAATTTCTGCACCAGAAGCGGGAAGTGAAGTAATTATAACATCTGGAAAAACAATGGGAGTCCCTTCTAATTGTTTGGCTTTATTGCCTTCATCGTGTTCTAGCCTTGTCAAGTCACTGCTCCATTTTGCACAGATTGGCTGAGTACACATGCTCCATACATCAACCAGTTCAATAAGCCACAGTGCAATAACCAGTATCAGGATCCAACGCAACATTTTACCGAAGGATATGTAAAACCGCCACTGAAAGGCCAGTATGACTAAACTAACACCTAAAATTAACCCTGCAATTATGTTCACTTTGAATCCAAATGGCAAAACTGCCCTATTATTTTTAATCAATTTTTCCACAGATTCAGTACCTAGACCAAACTTAGTCACTTTGTTTTCATGAACAACTTTGGCAAAACCACCAAATCCCAAGTAATCAAACCTGGCCTTTAAATTCTGATGATCAGTCACAACAGAAACAGTATTTTCGGTGCCGTTGACACTAAGTGATATCTGAAATCCAGACTTTACATTATCAATGAGTCTGCAGTTAGAAACATTGACATAAGGGCCATAGAAAAGGTAAACAATCCTTGTAAGAGTGCTTTTCATCGGAAAGGTAACATTTACAAACTGAGTCCATCGCTTTTTGAATTCAGCAGCTTGTTCTGCCTCTTGTATCCTAGCAACAGGACTACTCCCATGATGATCAAACCAAAACATCTTGTAGTGGGCATCCCACACATCCATCATAGCTCCATTGTAGTTGTTCTTAAATTTATAAGGTATATATTTAAAATCAATGTCAAGATTATGAAAAAAGGCACTGACTGAATTAACAGGAGAGTCTGCCTCCTTCTCGATGTGGTCTACTACTAACAAGGTCTGAGAATTTAAAAGCAGCAAAATGCGATACACACTTTTCAATTTCATTGCTGATGTGTAAGCAGACACTGCCTCCCCACTCACAAACATCATGTCCCCAGACTGGGAGGCTGTTATAATTTCCCCAGCTGAGTCTCCAACCTCATGACCAATCCACTTCAGCCACTGGGCACATTCACCAAGCTGTCCCTCCCAAGGCTGATTGCACTGGCTCGTAGGAGATGGGGCAAACACCAAGACATTGTTCAGGTGGCTGAGTTTAGGTCCATAGAGAGCCTCAGATACAAACACCTGCCCATTGGGAGCAAAAGTGAAAGAGTTCTGATCTGGATGCTCATGTCCAGGATTAAAACTTCTCCATCCATCAATCCAGGCATATGGTTGAAAGTGGACGATATCATAAACAGCTCGTCCACCAAGCTTTCCAGACTTGAAGGACACAAACGTGTTTGTCTGACTGCTTGGCAATCCAGCCCCATAAGTAACAACTCCCCAGTTAGGAAACACGTGCATTTTAGCAGTGCCGTAGTCAGGAGGTGGTTGAGGAGTGATTTCAGCAGAGTACCATATAAACTCGGTGTGCAGAGTGCTCCACCGCTGTGCAGTGGATGGCACCATTGGTCCATCTTTGGGTCTGTGTTTTCTAATTTGCTGTGCCAGCCAGTTGCCAGCTCCATTCTTCAGGACAAACTTATCCAAGAAAACCAGCTGGCTCTCAGGACCATAAAACCAATTGTAATTAGAATCTGCTACCCCCACAGTCCTTTGAAAGCCTGGTAATAGGGTGGCATAATAAAACCAAAAGTGCATTTTGAGCCAATTATTTTCCAAGTTGTTAATACCAAAGTGTCGCTGTGCCAGGAAAACATACTGTGTTATTGACTTAGCAGTGTAACTCCCATAAGCTACTCCCTCGTCCAGAGACCCATCTACAATGTGACTGAGCAGAAACATTGTTTTCTCCATCACATCAACAACAGTGTGTTTCCAAATATTTGCCTGAGATCCATTGTCCACACCAGTCACTAAAGCTCCAGTAAGCAAAGCGAGCATGTTGGTTGCTTGGTGATTGTGAAGAAGCTGCTTTCCCCAGGAACGAACCTTTGAGTACTCAAACATTTCCTTGCTTGCAGACCGTATCTTCTCCAGGTATTTTTGTCTTCTCACATTTTCCAGTGAATTATAGAGGAAGTCATAAGCAGTGGCAAATCCTGTTAGGGAGTGGCCAAGTGGGACTTCATCACCAGGCGCGCTCTCAACCAACCAGTTCTTGTAAGCAGCCATTCTGTCCATATACTCCACAGTAAAATCCAATGCAGCTTTATCTTCAGGGCAAAGCAAACAATAAAATGCTAGAGGTGGCAGATTGTTACCGTAAACCTCATTCCACTTTGCAGCAAAATCAACATGTTTGGGTGGAGGTAGGTAGTACAATGGGTTGGATAACATAACGGTCACTGCACTCCTGATGGTTCTGAATATGTGTGAATGGCTTGTGTGAGCTTTCTGCCTCAACACATGGACATCTTCAGCATCAAAATACAAGCTTGGATGAAGAACTGCTTTTTTCAGCTTCTGCTCAGCACCAAGACTACCAAGATTCTCTTTCTCATATTGATCTATATTTTCCATAAAAGTCACCCAATCAGAGTAATTGCTTACAGATTCTTCAAAAGTGAAGACAGCAAACATCATTAATGCTAGAAATAAGGTATGCCCTGTAAGCATCAGAGCCATGATCCATTAAGCAGCTCCTCTTCCCCCGGCATGCATTTCCTAACAAAACATAACATTCAGATATCAAGCTTTGATCCAGTCAGTATAAACATGAACATCTTAAGGCTTTTTTTTTTTTTTTTCTTAAGACAAAAGACTTAGTTTTACTGCACATTCTAACAGTTACTCGGATTACTTGTAATGTGAACTATGACACTGGAATAACGAGTCAACGAATCTGCCAAGAAATTAAATCTCAGGTGCCTTCTGTTCACACTTTTCTCAAATACAACACCACAGCATGTATACTAAAACCAGGGAAAAAGTAAAATCTCCAAGATATGCATACAAACACAGGATGACAAGACACAAGAAGAAACTGGAATGCTATCTCTTGGTAACTTGAAAACCTCCATTTGAAAACAGGAATCAGAGCCACACGTTTTCTGTGTTAAAGTTTTCAATCAGGTCAAATTCCACTTTTAGAACTGACCAAAAAAATAAAACAGAAAAAAAAATACAAAAACAAAAGCAAAACAAAACAAACAAAAAAAAAACACTGATCACAAAAAAAAATATATAATTTATTCAAAACAATTGAATGGTGAATTGGTGAATTTAATTATTTAAGGAATTTACAGCACTTGAAAAAGATTCAAAAATGGAAGCTACTTTCTTCAGCCTTCCCCTTATCTCAGTTTGTATACACATTCTTTATCTTTTTCTTAGGACTCGTGGGAGAGTGAGAAAAAAAAGAAAAAAAAAAAAAAAAAGAAAAAAAAAAAAGAAAAAGGGCAGAAATCATTCATCAGCTCCTTTAAATGAGTCCGTGGTGCTTTTAACCACTATTCCCCTCCGTTAGTAAAAAGTTTGTCTGAATTAACAGTCAGGGAGTATCGACATATATTCAAGTCTTCTTTCATCTCATCTTCAGCCAATGCTGCCCAAATTTTGACTCAATGATTCAAAGAATCCTGCTCCTCCCATTACGAAGCAAAACAAAAACATATGAAAGGAGCTGAAAGCCAATGCTTTTCTGCCAAAAGAGCAGTTTTGGTTTTCCTTCCTTTTTGCATGTTGGTTCTTTCTGTGGAAACACAAACAGAAGTTCTCTGAAGCTATGCAGGTGTCAGAACACAGACTATTCAGTCACAGGGAACTGATAATGTTTTCGGGGAAGTTGAGGGTTAATGCATTTTTTTCTCTTTTCCCAAAGAAATTTAATTAAAAAGGGGCATTTTCAAAATTTCACATTTCTCTTTGTCAAAATGGAAATTCACACTGGTGACCTCAACTCTCGTTATTCCACCTTTCCCTGCGCGACTCCCAAGACTCAGGGCACATTTTCCCGTCATGCTGCCACATTAACCCAATAAACCCAATAAACGACACCGAGAACACACCACCAAAAGCCAGCGGAGCTCGCATCCCCAACAAACCACTGCGGGGCCGGGATGCCCGCCGGGAGCCGATCGCCCCTGACCGCCACAGCCCCGCGGCCGCCCGCTGCGCCACGCCGTGGCCAGCAGAGGGCGCCCGGAGCCGGCCGCGCCGCGCCGCGCCGCCGCCCCGGGGCCGCACAACTTGAGCAAGTTTGGGCGGCGGGTACGGGCGCCCCGTTCGGCCCGGCTCCTCGCGTCTGCCCCCGCGCGGCTTCAGCCCGACTTACCCGCGGCGCTGTCCGTGCGGGCGGGGGCCGAGGCGCCGAGCCAGCCACCGCACCGGTGGTGGCGAGGCGCTGCACCGTTCCCCTCTCGGCTCGGCCGCGGCCCGTTCCGCCTCGCCGCTACTTTTCACCCGGACTGGCCGCAACTTCGGGGCTGACCCTCCTCCGGCGGCTCGCGGAGCGCTGCGGGGATGTCACTGCGGCTGGAAGGCGGCGCGCTCGGCGGAGCCCTGCCGCGGAGCAGGAATCCGCCGGCCCTCCGCGGCGAGCGCACCCCGGCTCCGCCGGCGCTCCTGGCCGCTCTCTTCCCTGCGACTGCGTGAGGCTGCCGCCGCGCCCAGCCCAGCCCCGCGCCACCGCGATGCCACCGCCGCCCCTACGCCTCGGCAGCGGGCTGCCGGCAGAGCGGAGCGCGGCGGGCGCGCCCGGGGGCAGGGCCGGGGCCCGAGCGGGGGGGCTGGGCCCGGGAGCGGCGGATGGTGGGGGGGAGGCGGGGCCGGGCGGCTCCCCCGAGTCCGCGGGGAGGGAGGGCTCGGGTTGGGGGGAGCAGGTGGGTAGGAGGGCGGGGGGAGCCGTCTGATGTGCAGCTCGCAACTTTATGAGGGAGAAATAAATGCGTAAAAGTGCCTCAGGAAGCACGGAGATGCGCAGCATCCGCCTGTTGGAGGGGTCCCGCGTTTTGCAAGTACCTCCCGTCACAGACGGTTTATTTTATGCGAGACACTAAAATGGCTCTCCTTCAGCTTGGGCAGAAGGCTTCTGAAGTACGGCATAAAGCCGTAGTGGTACGTAGGAAACCTTTGCTTCGCAACTCACGGTGTGGGGCCCGCAGATTCTGATGGGCAGCGCTCCTTGGTGTCCGCGCTTCGGAGCGGTAACGCCGCTGTCGGGCTCGCAGCGCTCCTCGCGCTGCTGGTGGCGGCCTGCCGAACCTTCGGGCTGTGTCATCCGCACAGTGCCGTGCCAGCCCTGCTCCGGTAGGCTGTACTTTCTAGGAGAAGTGATATGTTTAATATGTTTCCAATTACTGGGTTTGTAAACCGTACTTCAAAGCATGTGTGCTTTCGTTAACCCAAGAACTTCTGCTTCACTGCTTCTTCCAAGGCATAACTTGGATTCTTAACTTTTCTCCCTGCAAAGTCTTAGCTATAAATTAAGCAAATTAAGAAATACTTAAAAGTGCAACTGCCTTTTCTGTTTTGAAATGAAAACGGAATGGTCACGCATCATGGATGCCAATTCTGTTTCCTTGCACCACAGAGAGCATCTTAGAATGACTGCATTATTAAATTGCGCACATTGGTTATAAACTACATCTGACATCATCCTAATCCTTTAGACGTGACCTTTGCTTAGGAGGAAAAACTACTGATTATTGCCTGGATCTTATGCTTCCATCAGAAGGAATTTACATAATGACCAAAGATCAGCATATATTGCCCTGAACTTGAAACAGCAAACATTCTGCCATTTCATGCTAACTACTGAGGAAGTTATTACAGGAGGAGAGGAAAGGTAAAACTAAATTAGCAAGAGTCTGCTTTCCTCTTTAAGATAGTAGAAACATTGAGAAACACTACAAGTGGAATCATCAAAACCCTTTTTCCCTTTGCTCCCATTATGTCTTGCATTGTATCTGTTATGGTTTTTGTTGTTTTTTTTCTTCTTCCCCCTCCAAGGCTGACCCATTCTGCAATACATTAAGTCTCAGAGAATGACTTCTGTAAATTGTCAAGTAATCCCAAGGAGCAGAACACGTGGGGGACCTTTCTTAGATTAAAACCATACTAAAGCTCTCCCAAGATCCCTTATCTGTGGCATCTATGCTGAGATTTTTCACATTAACAGCATTGAATTTCAGTGTGATACTTATGGAGAAACATGAAAAAAATAAATTACTGACTGCCCCGTATATTCAGAAATGATACCATTTTGACAGAGTATTCTTAAAAAGGCAGTGAAGGCATTTGTAAGGCATGCGATTTTTTTTTTCTGTTGAATCTCTTTCACACAGTCAGAGATGTTGCATTAGCAGAAAAATTAAGACTAATTTTCTGCTTAAAAAAATGGCAAAGCAAGAATATCATTAACAAAGTATAATTTCATCAAGTGAAACCTTCTTACTTTCTGTCTTTTTCAAAAGAAAAAGAGCAGTTCCTTTACTGCTGTTGGGATATCAAGAAAGCACTCTTGCCTGATAAACTTGCAGGAGACTCTGGCTGTTACATAATTAGAATCATTTATAGATACAGAACTGACTTTACTGCTTCCATGTTCAAAGTTCAGCTTTCACTGTGGTGTTCCTTAGTTTTACAGGATGTCTGAAAGCTTGGGAGCAGCTGTAAATGAAGAGCCTCCCATAGTCACTCAGTACTTTGTGGGAATGTTCAACTGAGAACCTTCCAGCTTTTTGGGCAGGTGCTTTGAGGGTAACATAATGAGAGACAGAGAAATATCATGAGAAAATAACAAATGTGTTGCAACTAATATTCAGTTATTTTTTTCTGCTAGCAATTTCCAATAGACAGCAGACACGCATAATTACTACACTACAACTGAAGGATAGAGGGGGGAAAAAAACAGAAACACAAAGCAGCAACTCGTGAATCCAAGAGAAACAATTAAGTGGACTAAACTTCAGAGGAACTGGTTTAAGGTAATTACGAATAGTGATCACGAGTTGTAACCTTCTTTTCCATGAAATGAGGCTGAAAAAGCATTCTGCTATAGCTGGTTGCAAAGTACCGTTTGAGGAGTGACCAGTAAAATCAGGGTTACATTCAGAACAATTGTTAATTGTGAAAGCAAATTACTTCTTGTTCTTCTTGTTTAGTGGAAACACTGAGCACCTGGCACCAAATTGCAGTATATTCTTTGCAGTATATTCATGAAATTTGAAATATTCTTCATCTGTGAAGAATGACTGTCATTCTTATCATGAAAAAAAAAAAATCAAATATCTACCAAAAAAATCGGTTTTGACACATGGGGAAGTGACCTTGCTGTCATTTCTAGATATAACATTGGATCATTGTTGGAGATATGCTCTAGTGTACTGATACAGGGATTGCATTTTGCATGGATACTACAAGCAACCATTTGAGTGATCTTGTAAATGCTAGTGCTACTATCTTGCCTGACTCCAGGCCAAGTGCTAACAGATGAATGAAGAGTAGGATAATTGGATTGCAAGTAAATATTTGGCATTGTCAAAGAATAACAATACGAAAGTTCAAATATGAAACTTGATGTATATACATGAAAAGAGCTAAGTAGTTTAGGTAGGATCTGAACTGAGATAATAAAATGTGTGGTAATGGTGGACTCTTGAAACTTCTACCTAATTCCTCAAGTAGCAAAAGTACATAAACTCCTAAATTTAAAGTCAAAATCATGTTAATTTTCATTAATATAATCACACAGAGAAACATACATGCGTAAATGTATTAACTGTATCAGAAAGGAGAACTCCCTGGCATAGCTCACACATTCTCCAGCAAATGGATATTGGAATGAAGTGCCTTTCCAGGACAGGGGTCGGTTCCTCATATCTGTCTCAGCCTGTGACACTGACTTTTACTAAATCCAAGTTCTCTTTCTCTCTCTGTAACCACACATAGCTGAAACATAATTAAAAGCTACAGTACCGACTAACCAGGCATTTTTGGAGGGAGAAATCTGAAGTTGCTGATGAAAATTTATGAATGTAAACTGTATAGTATAAACAGTTAACACATCTAAATTCCAATGTTTTGGGATTTGAGTGAGTAAAGGGGAAACAGACTGTAGATCACACACACACACAGAGGAGCAAGACAGCATGTGGTGGTACTGCTCTAACAGGTCATTTTTAATTCTGTTTATATTAAAATGCATTTCATAGAGTCATTGAGTCAGATAATAGCTTAGATTGGAAGGAACTTTTAAGACTATCCAGTTCCAGCCCTCCTGCCATGATCCTACCAGATCTGGCTGCCCAGGGACCCATCCAACCTGATCTTGAGTGCCTCTATGGAACAGACATTCACAGTTTCTCTGGACAGCCTGTGCCAGTGCCTCACCACCCTCTGAGTAAAGAACTTCTCCTAACATCTAACAGAAATCTCCTCTCTATTAGTTCCGTTCATTTTTGTTCTGTTGTCTCCTCCTTGTTCTATCACTATCTGGTCCCTCTCTGGCATACAAGCTCCTTTCAAATACTGGAAGACCACAGTGAGATCTCCCTGGAGCCTTGGTTAAGCTAAACAAGCCCTACTCCCTCAACCTTTTTTCATAGTAGAGATGCTCCAGTCATCTCATCATCTTTGTGACCCTTTGGATCTGCTGCAAAGTTCCACACCCTTCCTGTGCTGAATGCCCCAGGCCTGGACACAGTACTCCAGATGGGACCTCATGAGGGAAGACTAAGGGGAATAATCACCTCCCTCCCCATTCTGGCCACCCCTCTTTTGATGCAGTTCAGGATGCAAGTGCCCACTGATGGCTCATGTTCAATTTTTCATATTTACTTAACAGTTGTAACTAAGCAAAAGCCACATCAAAAAAAAAAAAAACACAAGCAAGCAAGCAAGCAACAAACAAACAAATAAATAAATAAATGAACCCATGAATATCCTAATTTTATTAACACTAAAAAAATAACATAGCCCTGCTTATTATTAACAAGCAGAACAGAAAGAAGGAAAGTTACCGTTTCTGATGGTGGTGATGGGTTTGTTGTTTTTCCGTATTGCAGTATCTTCTTTCAGTTGGAATTCTCCAGCACTGCAAGACAGAGCATCACTCCAGCCTGGTGTCACTGTCAGCAGAGAGATGCAGGACGGTGCTACTGCCAAAAGTTCTGCACTCCTCTTCCAGCTGTGTGCTCCTGCCAGCCCGTTTGTGTTCCAGGAATTGGCAGCCTCATTGCTACATTTTTGCTCATACAGACACAACAGAGCTACGCTGTTTTAGGCCAGCTTAAGTAGATTGTGAAACTGCATTTTACAAATGCCAGCTGTTTAGAGGAGTAATTTTAAGTCCATTCATAACTATCTCAGACACTGCATATGAAGTAAATGAAACTGTTTATACTTACTTTAGTGATGTTTTTTTATCAAACAGCCTTTAGTGGAAGTGGTTTAAATATGTGAAGAATGACATTGTACACAGCAGTGAGACCTCAGGATGATTCCCAACAGCAGATCAGCACAATGCAGTGCAAAATTTTAAGGAATCACATTAACTGGAACAACATCTGTGCAGAGCTAGACTGGTGCACATTTTTCACCATGGAAACTTGTCATCAACTGTAGAAATTATTGCCAACAATGTTGTATTTATGGAATCATTGGAGTATTCAAGGCTTGCTGATTGTATGGCTGTTTTGTAATCCTTAAATGATGCCTTATTTAAATAGAGTAGGTTGGCAAATTAACGTTAACAGAACCAAAAGACTGAAGGAGGAAGGACTTGTCTTTTCCTTGCCCGAGTGTCTGGACATTTCAGAAACTCTTAATATTATATAAATTCTTGCCACCCCCTCAAACAAACAAGCAAAATAAAATAAAAGCACATTTCACGCGGCATTAAGCTTTGAAGAAACGTGATATATTCACTAGATATGTGAATGATCAAATATATGTTTCTGTAGTGCAGAGAGCTTAACATCAGAATTTAGTGAGACAAATAAGTTTTATATAATATTGCTATGATGTTTTACATGTGGATTACAAATTGAGGTCATGCATGGAGAGTCAATGCATAGGGACCTACCTATCCTTTGGTTTTGATACAGCAAATCCAGGATGTTTTATTTTAGCAGAGATACATCAGCTGTAACTTTGCAATCCTCATATTGTCAGTCACTGCTGAAAATTCAGTGACGCACATAGCTTTTTTTTCTTTCTCCTGTCTTTGTAAGCTTTCGATCTGGGCCTATATCAACAGTACCCCTTCACTGATCACCTTCCACTAGCAATATGTATTATGCTTATTTGTTAGCACCCATAAATTAGAATTAGCTTAAAGAGATTTTTAAATATATGGCCCATCCCATGAGGAATATATTTGAAAAATCTTTGTGCTGGACAAGCAGAACCTACAGGGTAGCCATTAAATCATAAGACTGAAAATAAAAACTATAATGATCTACACATTTGTCTCCAACTTATATGATTAAGGAGATACTAAATTAGTCATTATAGTGAAAGAATACAACTACAAATCTTAACTAAGCATATTTGTTGTAGTTCCATTCATTATACTAATATACAAGCTTATATTTAGAGTTTTAGAAGCATTAAAAAAAACTGTAAAGCTTCAGATTACAGCCCATATGGGTACACTGAGGTTGGCAGTAGTGATTAATAGTATCTTCTAGTTTTGCTTTTTATAAACCAAACAATATTTAAGACAGCCATGTAGATGATTTAGATTACAAAGAATTCAAACACTGCACTTACTTGAACAAAAATTACTGCATTAAAAGGAGTGTGGGCTGGAGTAGCATGTATTAGTTCACTCTTTATTACAGTGAAATGGGCAAACTCTCTGGTTAAAGTGAAACATCACAGTTTGCAGCACAGTGCTTTGAATTTACATAATACTTAACCCATTCTACCTAAATATTCCTAAATGATTAGCTGACAGTGAAGGCCACATTCATCCAACTTAGTGGTGTATCTTACTTTTCACAGTCTCATTAGATTTGACACAACTACTAGGAAGTAGTTGTACTAAATGGAGAGATGTGGCTCTACAAGTGCTTTAAACTAGCATTAATGAGGGTTACTTGGAAAGGAGTAATCTACTGCCTTTTTCATGTGCAGTTGTTTATGTTTATACCCATCTCCCATCTCCTCTTTTTTTTTTTTTTTTCTTTTTTTCTTTTTCTTTTTCCAGGATAAGGGTTTATCACAACTAACAAACACAAAATCACAACATCTCAGCTGGCAAAATGAACATTATATCCCAGCTTTATAGTTTTCCTTAGTTTAGTTCACCTGAAATGGTGCATATCTGGAAGCAGGAATTAACAAAAAGCACTTCTTTTTGAGACTACTTTAACAATAACAGCCTTTGTGAAGCTGACTGAATCCTTCCATACCTAATTCTCATGTTGTTTTTGTTTGTTTGTTTGTTCCTGAATGAGAATAAGTTAAAAATCCCAAATATTCAAACCATGTTATAAAACCGTAACAATTTGAGAACAGAGAACCTAGAAATTTTGAAACTATTGAGACTTTTAAAGTAAGAGCTCAGTATTGCCAGTATTTGTCAAAATTACATTTTAAAACATTTTCAAGCAGGTCAATTTTAATATTTAATTTGCTAAATGTTGAACATGTTGTCACTGGCCTCTTTTAATTCATATGAAAAAAGTGATGCAGAAATATTAAGATCCTAACAATAAACCAGTTAATTTCATTTACTTAGTCTGGATTATAGGCAATACAGTGAACTCTGTGGTTTTGTTTGTTTGTTTGTTGGTTGGTTTTTGTTTTTTTTTTTGTTTGTTTGTTTGTTTTCCCTTTGGAGTTAGTATTCAGTTCTTTTGGATTTAACCCAGATTTTTGTAAAAACTAAATTTTGGGAAGGTTCCACTTTTATTACAGTTTTGCCTGATAATTGAAGTGCTTTCTCCATATGTACTCTGTTATTCTGAGTGCCTTTGCTGTCATTATCTTTCAGCTGTAAATGTTTCCAGAGAGATTGATTATGTCTGTACAACACAGTGTAGTACCACATGGTAGCTGTAACAACCTTAGCTGATTGGAATAGATAACATGCTGTATTAATGAAACAACTTCTTCTGAAACCCAAACTAATACATTCAAAATGAGCTTGAATAGTGCTTCAGGGCAGCAGATAGTTCTTAGCTGACCCATGTTGAAGTGAAGGCTCTATTTAAATTTTGGAAAGCTAAAATTAGGATGCAAGTTGATCAGTCTGTAGATCACCATACAGTTTTATTGGAGCGTTTTTATATTAGCATGAGGTATAAGATGATCAAATAGTTGGAACCTGAAGCTCAAAATTTAATGATGTTAAGTTATACATTATTAACACTGGTAATAATTAAGACTGGAAGAGCTTTTCAAATAATAATGGTGGATCCTCTCTAATTTGAAGTATTTAATAAAGACCAGATGTACCTCTCAAAAGACATTGTCAAACTTGGTAATATAGGAACGAACAAGAAAATTCAAAAGTCTTAAATTCTTTGAATTTTTCATCACATCAGATATGGCATTCAGTCATCTGGGAAAGTGGAAAAATACAACGGACATTTTTAAAGGTAATGTAAATAGGTTTCTTATAATGGCAGTTAAATTGCTTTCTGTTCTGCTAACATAACAGCTTTCAGAACCAGCTCAAGACCTCTCACCACATAGTCAAAAGTGAATGTTGCCATTCTAAGTCCAGGGAGGTAAGGCCATTCCTTCAACAATAAAACAGAGGGAGACGAGGCAAGGCTGAACGGGGACAGCAGAATTTCACATCAGACTTACTGCCTTTTTCCTTTTCCCCAGTTCCATGCAGCAGCAACTTCTAGCCCATGTACCCTGACCTTTTCACCAGTTTTAGCCAGTCAGAGTGGCTTTCCAGCAACATGGCATAGCTAGGGGAGTATAATTAAGCTGTCCGTTGTAGTTTGCTACCTAGGCAACTGCTTCTTCTGCCTATGCCTGGAGTTGGCCCTGAGTACACTAGTGATTCATTTAACTATTGTGGATGATTCAGAATTCCACCTAAGTAACCATTACAAGGCCATTTTAAAATCAACAATTCAAATACAGTATAAAAACTTTGATTTGCTTGTGAGGCTTTAAGAAGTAACAGATAAATATATGGAGGTGTTGTAATTCAAATGGTAAATATATTTCTTTCATATACAGATAAATACAATGAATATCCTTGGCACACATAAAAAGTGTCATTTTGATTCATAGGATTGATGTATTCCCAGAAAAATAAATTCACTCAAGTGAGCTTTCTGAATGATACTACTGAAAGGTAATAGATGTAAGAACAAAAATATTCATCCATTTAACATGAGAGTCATGCTGCAACAAATGCTTCAGAGAACGTTTATGCAGTTAATGTATTTCTGATACTTTGCTTTTCCAGAAAACTTGGCAATTGATAGATGTATTTTCTAATTGTCAATGAACATGGGACTTCTGGTTTAGAATTTTTTACCACAAAAAAATAAATCTGTCTCCATCTCTAGATCCATTGCAAGCTGTTCACATGACAGCAACAAATTCAAATACAAAAAAGAGCTCATCATAAACCAAAATGAGTTCAATTGCCTGTACTGACCCATGCCAGTCCTACAAACATAGAATTACCTCTGGCAGCCAAGAAGGCAGAAAACTGTTGCTAGTAAGCTCTGCACCCCTTCTTCATTCTCTCAAATCCACATAGTTTTGCAATATAACCAGAACACTAATCAAGTTCCAGTTAGCCAAGAGCTCATTAGAATCATAAGAGACATACACTGCTATTAAAAGTAACAAAGAAATTGCAGAGAATTACTCCGAGTTTTTTTTTCCTTTTTCTTTTTTTCTGACAATTCTCTGTAAAAGTGGTTTGTTTGTATCATAGAATCATAGAATTGTAGAATCATTAAGGTTGGAAAAGTGCTTACAATCATCCATTCCAACTGTCCACATATGACCAATGTTACCCCCTAAGATATTTTCCTTAGTATCACATTTCCATATTTTTTGAACATCCCTAAGGATGGAGAGTCAACCACCTCCTTAGGCAGCCTGTTTCAGGGCCTAACCACTCTTTTGCAGAAGTTTTTCCTAATATCCAATCTAAGCCTTCCTTGGAACGTCTTGAAGCCATGTCCTCTTGTTCTATCAATAGTTACATGGGAGAAGAGACTGACACCTACCTCACCACAACCTCTTTTCAGGTAGTTGTAAGGACAATAAGATCTCTTTTAATCCTGTTCTTCCCCAGATTGATCAATCTCAGTTTCCTTAGCCTCTCTTCATATGGCTTGTGCTCCAGACCTCTCATCAGCTTCATTGCCTTTCTCTGGACAAAGTCCAGGGCCCTGATGTCTTTCTTGTATTTAGGGTCCCAAAGCTGAACACAGTAGTCAAAGTGCAGATAATACTTCAGACATTAAACTACTGAAATATTTCCTTTCAAATCTGATGATGAGTTACAGAAGAAATGGGCTGCTCACCCTCCAGCCTTCTCACTGAAAATCTCCAGCAAAATAAATAAATAAAAAAATAAAATTAAAGGTAAAAAGAAAAGTGACTGGGGAAGTCAGTGCTCAAAGAGAACTCATCTGATCTTCTCATCTAATCTTACATATGTACCCTATGTCTTTAGAATAAGTTAAACTGTGTTTACATTTTTTTCTCTCCCAGCTACAGAAGTTTAGATAACAAGTTGAAGATGACTGTTTTAGGTCACAGATCACAGAATCACAAGGTTGGAAATGACCTGCAAGATCATCTAGTCCAACCACCCTCCCATTCCTATTAGTACCACAAGCATTTTAGATATGTTATTGCAGACAGAGGTGAATCCAGTGTCTGATTTGCAGTCCAGCAATATCTAAAGTTAAGAGGAGTGTACTGACTACTTCTCAAACATTAAATTAACTTTTATATCATTAACAGTAAAGCAAATTAATGCCTGTTTATGTCTTATAAGACTGCAATCTGTGATACACAAAATATCCTTTAAGAGCATTTGTGCAAGAGATACAAGCAAGCTCATAACTGTGAGATTTGTAAAGCATCAAAGATTTGTTGAAATAATGTAGTGCATCATCTATACACTGCGCAATAATTTAAAGGCTTTCTTGAAATGCTCCTGCAAATTTATTCTAAAAATGAAGCATCAAAAGAAATATCCCTCTATAAAGTTGTTTATTTTCATTCCAACAACAACATCATGCTACAGTCTAAGAACCGTTTGATGAAATGATATATGACAAATAACATCACCATTTCAAACTCAGCTGTATTTGGGGCTGTGAAAACCTTTTGCTATGTATCTGCTGTTGACAACTCTATAAATACACGTGGGGAATAGGCAGAAGAGAAAAGCAAGACAGAGGATAGAAATGTTGAAAAAGATTCATTAATTAAAAGCAATGCCTAGCTGTAAGAGAAAATAGATTAAAAATGTTATACAACAAACCTGAATAACTTAATCTATATCAGTTGATTACTTTAACTATAAAATATTGTTTTGTTCATGACTGTATAGGTGACAAACCTTCATTAGATTTGAATTTTTTGAAACTGAAAAGAAAGGCAAATGCTAGTTCTAGCCCACAGCTTCTTCAAAGTAATTTTCTGCTAGCTTCACTTTCAACTTGAGTGCCACTCAGTGAAGGGAAAGTGAGGTAGCATTTTCTTTTGGAATGGAAAGATGCTGAAAAACCTCAGTCAACACAATATCAATTATATACACTGAATTTTTCAATCAGCACTCTGAACAGCAGCTCACTTCTCCGTATCTTATTCTGGAATTCTACAAAATTGCAAAAGGAAACAATGTTTGCTATAATGTTACAAAAGCAAATTAGAATGGATTATTCAGGTTGTTTCAATTTGTAACCCCAGTTATCACAGAGTGGTTAAGGTTGGAAGGGACCTCTGGCTCCACCTGGTTCAACCTCCCTGCTTGAACAGGGCCACTTAAAGCAGGAGACCCAGAAAGCTTCTGAAGATCTCTAAGGTGGAGATCCCACAGCCTCTGGGCAGCCTGTGTCAGTGCTCCATCACCTGCACAACACAGGAGTGTTGCCTGTCCAGATGGGGAATGTCCTGTGCTCCAGTTTGTGCCTGTGGCCTCTTGTCCTGCCACTGGGCACCGCTGACAAGCGCCTGGGTGTGTTCTCTTTACACCCTCACCTGTAGGTATTTATAGGTATTGATGAGATCTTTTCCAGTTTTCTCTTCTCCTGGAACAGTCCCAGATCTCTCAGCTTTTCCTCATAGCAGATGGACATCAAGTCCCTTCCTCACCTTTGTGGCCCTTCAATGGACTCTCTCCAGTGTGTCCGTGCCTCTATTGTACTGGGGAGCTCAGAACAGACAGTGCTCCAATGCTGAGTAGAGAAGAAGGAGTCTGTAATGCTGTAGGTACTTTTTTTTCTGTAAACATTCACTAATTAATTAACAGTTACAAAGTGGAATTTGAAACTTACTAATTTAACACAGAAATTCATCACTCTTTTCTGATCAAAATAATGGATTCATCTCCATAGGATTTGTACTATGTGTAAATCAGGGTTCAAAAGCAAGCTCCTTTCTGTCTTAATATTTATACTTTTGAGAGATTTCTCCTGATGTCATAGCAAAACCATCAGCAAGCATTTTGAAGAAATTTACAGTAATTTTATAATTATTTTATACAGTTTATTTTCTTGCTGCTCCAATCGGAATATCAAAGGATATGTTAAAATATTTTCATGAAGTTCATGATTTCCCCATGTCTGCCTTTCTCTCTATTTTTTTATTTTTATTTTTTAATTGGAGTTGCATTTCTCTCCATCCTCCATTTGCTCCAAACTGCAACTTGCAGTAATGCAGATAAGTCATGTTAATATATCAACAAGAAGAGGCCATTATAATCACTTCCAGGAAAACACCACCAACAATGAAAGAGAGATCATGAGTATCATGAGTATGAGAGATCCTCTCATGAGCACCTCTGAGGAAAAACACCTCAGATAAATTTTTGTACATTTTTCCCACTACAGTTTTCTCTGTCAGACTGATTAGCCCTGGTCACTCACTTTGAAATTACCCTATCTAGTTCATGTGTTTGGTAACATATGCCTAAAATGTTCTCCAGTGTGCTGCGTTCTTTAGAGAGGGTGCCTCAGAGCTGCCAGTGGGAGGCTGCATTCAAACAAAACTAAGTGCAAGAACAAAACAGTGGCTTTAACAAGCATAAGGAAAGTGATAAGAAATGATGACAGCTAAAATGCTCAATTTTAAGAGAAAGAAGGTAATTTTAGAATTGATCTAGCATGGAAACTTTCTTCTATTTTTTCCTTTCTATCATTCTCTTTTTCCCCCCTCCTCTTGACACTAGAGAAACAATGCTGGGGCACAGTGAGGAGATAAAGCAGTTTTTATTCCAATTTCATAGCTCTTACCTAACCTTTTTGTCTCCTATTCCTCAAGGGTCCTATTTTCCAAGATCCTAACATCTGCTTTTTGTTCCTTGACCTTATACTTTCCCTTTTTCCCTCCAGGCTATTCACTGATTTCCAACCCACTTCCTCCCCCTCACCAGAGCATCAGCAGGCAGAAGTGTAGGTTAAGCAGAAGACAGAAACTCCCTGTTCGTAGTGTTGATTTTTACTTGGCACCATAGACAAACTTCTGCCTGACAAACTTTCCTCTCTTGTAACATTAAGTTACAGCAAGCTAACCACAGAAGCCAAATGTGATGCAGTTTCAACTTGATATGTAAAAAAGCATTTTTTTGACAGTGCTATTTTGCTAATTTTTTGGTCCTGCTCTCCACAGATTTGACCCAAGCTTGTAACTCCCAAATGACACACACACTCTCTTGATACTGGAAAGGCATCATTGTCTCAGTTCTGATTAATTTCTTTCCTTTGCTCAAAATAAAGGAAGTCACAGATTTTCACTTTTTTTTTTTTTTTTTTTTTTTTTTTTAATATCAAGAAAACATTGCTTTTATTTAAGAAAGAAATACTAATTTAGCTTAAAATACACAATAAAAGACAGCCTGATGCAGACAGCTGATACAGAAACCTCTCACTACAGTAGTTTAAGTTTAGCAGTTATAAAAAAATGTTCATAAAATCTTACAGATGCTGTAATCTCACAACATTTAAATACAATGGAGATGTAATGGCATTAGTTTAATAGATTATTTTTAATACTAGCACTCTGAAAAAGAGAGGTTTCCCTCTTTAAATGAAAAAGAGAGGTTTCCCAAGATGTTATAGATCAGCTTTTACTGATTTCAAGGTGATCATTTTCTACTTCACAGCATCTAATGGAAGAAGAAGTGTGATTTACTTAAGACTGTTACTCAGAGTACAAACGTCAGTGACAAATAACACATATATTAGCACGCATATTTTACAGTTGCAAGTTCTTATGCAATTTTTGCACCCAGGAGTACAAATGACAGACTAATGTATATTGCTTTATTTAGTAAACAGGCAGAATTAGTCAGAATATTACAAGATAAATCAGATCAAAGCAAAAGCATTTAATTAGCTTTCTTCCTTCCCTTCCATTGACCTTACTGAGTATGTTGTCCCTTTCTACGTACCTGACAAAGCAAAATTTTCAGATTTTTTTTTTTTTTAATTTGCTTTCCTAAATAAAAAGAACCTGATAAACATAAATTAAACTCACAATCAACGATTTTTGTGGCAGAAAGGTTTCAGAAATCAATTTCTGTCTGGTTGAAAATCTTTTACAGGATATGAAAAAAAATAATTTGTTGCTGAGAATTTTTTGTTTCAAGGTGTGAACTTATTCATATTTTTTTTTTTTTTAATGAGAGAGAGGGTTCTTACTTAATTGTAGTAAAAATATAATTATATGTAAACAGTACATGAGATTTATACTTAAATCTCTATATTTGTACTTTGACAGGCAGATGGATGCTCAAAACACAACTAGTTATTCATCTAAAACTATGAGAATATCTAGGTATAAAACAGAAAAAATACTATTTAAATCCCTCCAGGGGAGTGGATTTTTAAGCTTGAGACTCCAGGGATATTTTCACAGATTCCAGATCAGAGCAAATCTCAGATCTGTTCTTGTTTTGAGGGCTTTAATTGTCCTGTGGCAGAAGCAACAAAATTCAGTACTGCCTGCTCTGCTGAGAATTCATAGGCTGCTTGGTCTCAGTGTTGAAACACATTCACAAAGAATAGAACCAGTGTATAATGAGTCTTTCTAATCATGCCCTTGCCCTTCACTTCTGATAGCTCTCAGAAGTGTGAATTGTGCAAACACATGAAGAGCTTTCCATAATTTATTTGTTTACTGTGAATAAAAGTAATAATGCAGCATCTACCTAGAAAACATATATTACCTTTCTCCATTCATAAAATATTCCCAAAAGGTTAATTATACAAAAATAAAATGCAGTTCAGCATTTATGCATCATATTATTACATTAATTAAGCTGTAATGATAAGGCCTGCAGCAGTTCTGGGGGATTAATGGCCAGCTGGGACAGCTGGTGGCCCAAGGCTATTCTACAGGTCATTTATTCCTCCTAGTTATTAATTTCCTAGGAAATGTTCCTGAGTCAAGGTCATTACTGATAGGTCATTTGTCTAAAAATAAGCTGTAACCAGCACAGACTCCACCTTGTTATGCTTTCACTACTCCAGAATATTTCTCCAAAGCATGACATACACTTTAAGGCATGTTGTGACAGTTGATATTTAAAATGATAAGGAAACAACTACATAGATATATTTTTACACTCAGATTTGTTTTCATAGATAGAAGTTGACACAGCTATCTTCTTCTTGCTAACACTGAGCAAAAGTGGAAGAAAGTAAAAATCCTGTATTGCATATTTTGCAATAAATTGTCTTGACCTTTTAATAACTTGAAAATCTAGCAATTCATAAACTGATTAACAAAATTGTCATCTTTGAAAATAAACAAGAAAACCCATCAACTCAGATATTCCAATTATTTATTTTCTGGTTACCTACCTTCCAAAGTCATAATGAAAATCTGAGGTCCTTTTTTTCTTTACTGTGTATATACTTTATAGAGAACGTCAAAGTGAGACCTTTGTTAGTGTGCAGTCATGAAGTCCACTATCAGGAATCTATATCAAATTTAAAGGAAGGCAAAGCAGTGTACATCATCCAAAAATTACAAAAATCTGATAAATATACATCTAAGGTACCATTCTTCATGCCTAGCTGTCTCCCCAGTTTTGTTTCTAATCATCTTTTCTTAGATAAAAAGCTAACTTAAATATTTTCACAAAGTTTCAATATCTATAGCCATTGTGACCTTTATAATATTTACAGTTTTTGTATCCTACTTGATGCTGTGTTAATCTTTGAAAAGTGGACACAACTCTACACATTTTTTCGTTTGTTTTCTCAACTAATCATTACATGGAGCCTTTACATTATCAATTCCAAAGACTGTAGCAACTTATTTATTTCTGGATGCAAATTTATACAGTTGTTCTCCTTTGCAACTATACATGAATTGGGATCTGTCTTTTCTCCTTCTTCCATGTTTTTGAAGTTATTTCTGCATCATGACAGCAGGGATTACAGACAGCATCTGTAAAACTGGAAGCTCTGAGGAGCAAGACGACGAGATTTGTGAGCCATCATTTATTAGCTCAAGCATAGGGCCATGCAAACACAGCCCTCTGAAGTTTCTAAAGCTGAGCTCTTCTGTCTTCACATACACTGTGTGCGTACCAGCTTGAATGGTGATGATCTGACAACCTCTGCATTATCTGCTGTTCCCTAACACAAACTTGTCAAATTCCATTCCCATCAGGTAATAAAATTCAGTGATATTTAGATCTATCTATCCAAAATGTTTTGGCAGAGCTCAGAACTCTTCAGCAGATTCCACAAAGCCTGAATTGTTTTGGCTCCAGAATATATTAGTATTGGAGCTTGAAATTCAGACACAGTATTGAAATACTATAGAGAGTCTTCCGTATTTGCAAGGTTTTCTTCATCTTTATGTTACACACAAGCTTCACATGCTATAAGTCCAAGTCTCTGGAAAGGCAAAACTTTATTTCTGCAAGATGATATTATGCTCCAACAAACAAAGGGAAACTGTCAGATTTTCTACTTTGATGTCATCCAGATCTAAACAGAAATGATCTTTGCATAAACAGATATGTCTTTATCATTTCCTTGCCACCCTTTGACACTGATCTGTACTTGTATTAGTGAAAATTTAAAATCAGTATCTCATTTTTTTCCTGTTTCTTTTTTTTTTCTTTCTTTTTGTTGTTTTTAAATCCCAAAATAGTTTATATCCATATATATATATATATTTATCATTTTGGTTGTAACATTTTTATATCACTGTGGATATTTTTAACTATTCTTGCAAAAGTCAAATACTGGTGTGTTAATAATTTTCTCAGACTTAGTAATATTTTTACAGTATTTCTGTTGGAGGTTGTATGTCCATCCATGTTTAATTTTTTTTTACTTAAAAGCAGCTTGTTTTCTTCTAATTATCCAGTGTATAATTTTTTTTTTCACTTCATGTCTGTGTCTCCATGATGCCTAGCAGTGTTTTTCTCCTGAAAGGGGTCCAGTGGACGGCCACAAAGATGATAAAGGGCCTGGAACACCTCTCTTATGAGGACAGGCTGAGTGACCTGAGTCTGTTCAACCTTGAGAAAAGAAGACTCAGAAGGGATCTGATTTAGCGGAACGTTGTTAGTTAGGGAAGTATGGTTAGGTTGTGGTTGGACTTGATGATCTTTAAGGTCTTTTCCAAAGGGAGTAATTATATGATTCTATGAATGTCTATAAATATCTAAGGTGCGGGATGCAAAGGGACTAGGCCAGACTCTTTTCAGTGGTGTGTGACAATAGGGCAAGGGGAAATGGCCAGAAACTGAAGCATAGGAAGTTTGCACAAACATGCATAAGAACTTCACAGTGAAAGTGATAGAGCACTGGAACAGGCTGCACAGAGAGGTTGTGGAGTCTCCTCTGGAGACATTCGAGACTTGCCTGGAAGCCTACATATTCAACCTGGTTTAGGGAGCTTGCTTTGGCAGGGGGATTGGACTAGATAATCTCTAATGGTCTCTTCCAATTCCTACACTTCTGTGATTCTGTGCTAATTCCACTTTGGGTGAAGATTTAGGATCATATGATATTTCAGTGTATGCATGTTGTTCAATACATTTTTCTACTTAACTTTTCCAATTATATTTTCATTTTCCCCCTGAAGTTTTCATTAGAAGTATAATGAAAAGAAGCGACAGTCAGCATGTGGAAGGGTGGATTCAGCTTGCGTAAGGAGTAAACAATTGGTTGTCCCTAAATTTCATGTACCTCTATTGCACCTTGAGTTAAAGTGATGTGAGAGGTGCACTGTAAAGTGACTTAAGTCTGTGGGATTCACTGCCATCTTTCCTCACAAAATGGAAAGTACTTGTTAAAGAACAGCTACTGTGCGAAGAGGCTACTAATCTGTCCTACATCTACTTCCCAATGACACAGAATATCACTGCTTCTATCACCACTAGAAGGAATGGTGAAGGAATCTCTGCTATAACGAAATCTTCTAGGTCATTTAGAGGAGCCAACTGTGCTCCTGCTTCCTGGAAAGTAGAACATGAGGGTGTTGTGGTACTTCCAAGAGAGACTGGGACTAAATCTGATGTAAATTGTACACTTTGGTATAAATAGCTCTCAATTTACTAACTTCAAAGAAAAGAAAAATAGCAGCTGAGCAATTTCCATGATATATATTATAAGGATCAAAACACAAGCTCGTTAATGGCACAGGTTTTTATCATATCAGATACGTGATTAACTGTATTAGTTGACATCCATATATCAACACAGGATGAAAATGTTCTGTTTAAGCCAAAGGCAGTGAACTCTTTCACATTATAGTTCCACAGTCCTGGATGTTCCTAGGATAGCATGCTGCTTTAGTTACACCGATTTGGAAGATAGCTTTGCTCTTTGAGTGGGGATGCCTAGTTATTTTCTTCACATCTTTCAGAATATCTGAGATAATTTAAAATGAAAGAAAGGCTACAACAAATATTCACTACTCATATCAAGCAAAACATCTTTACTTGAAAAATGATTCCATTAGAGTCAGGGAAACCTTCCTTATCATATCAGATTGAATAGATATAGTAATTACTTCAGAAGAGGTCTTTATAGATAATTCTTTTATAATTGATAGGATTTTTCCTAAGCAAAAAATTGTCTCTATCTTCCTTCTATGATTATAATATAAGCAAGACCAGAATAGACTATCTTCTCACTTGAACTTAAAGAACTGTCAATGATTTCTATTAAGATATTATTTTAGAAACAATATTGGGGAGCCATTGGTTTCCAGACACAAAAATTGGTGTCAAAAATCCCATTTGTGCTACATTTTTAATGTATCAGAGTAAGTGAAACAGAACAGCAAAACTAAAGTCTTAGAATTTATCAGTTCTAAGTGATTGAGAAAATATGCACAAGGATTATATTTTACTTTAATCTAGGTTTTACCAGCAGTGAATATCTGTAAACTACAAAATGAGCCAAAGCTACTCATAAAGTAGCTGAAGATATTTATTTTGTCTTTGTGAAAATCATCTGCTAATTGTCTGGGAAAAAACCTCACATTTTGAAACTGCAATTTATAATGGAAAAAAAAAACCCATGAAATAAACCCTCATGAAGAAAAATTGAATTCTGTATGTCTTTCTAATATTTGGTATTTTTTATAATGTTTGCAATAGGAAATATTATGAATACGAAACCAAGCAAGATACAACTAAGCAAAATAAATAGAATAGCTGGTATCAGCAAAATGCAAAAATATATGAGATCTGCACAGAACAGGGATAGAAATATTTAAGTTGATGGTGAACACCAGAAAACTGGAACTTGCAAGTTACCTAAAACTTCAGAATTTTCTACCTTTCTGTGGAATTCATTATAAAAGAATCTCACTGTTCCAGATGTGCATTATAACTTGTTTTTCCCTTACTGTAGGTAGGCTGGGCACTGGGGTTTGTACTAGCTCCTTTTCTCAAATCACATCAAATCACAGACTCCTTTGAGTGTGTGCAGAGGATATATTAAATATACAGAGTCCAGACACTGCTGTCAGTTGATTCTGGGGTAGCAGCCAAATCTCTGACACTGGAGCTGCATTAATAAATCTCTGTACTGTGTTGAACATATGCTTCCCAACAGGCAGCATAGTACTGTTTACAACCAAGAGATAGACAATTATTTACAGAATTTTATTTTTGCCCTGAACAAAATGTAAGATATGTTCTGATATTTCCATTGACAGCCAAAGGAATTCTCAAGTATCAGTTCCGTGATATACACATTAAAGTATCTTGACTTCCTTTATTTATTTTCCCTCACATTTGCCCCACATACTGAAGATTTTCAAATCACAGAATCACAGAATCACACAATGACCATGGTTTGAAGAGACTTCAAGGATCACAAATCTCCAACCCCCCGCCACATGTAGGGCCACCAACCTCCACATTCAATGCTAGACCAGGCTGCCCAGTGCCCCATCCAACCTGGCCTTGAACACCTCTAGGGAGGGAGCATCCACAACCTCTATGGGCAGCCTGTTCCAGCACCTCACCACTCTCATAACAAAGCACTTCCCCCTAAAATTCAACTTCAGTCTTCCCTCCCTCAACTGAAAACCATTTCCCCTTGTCCTGCTGTTATCAACCCTTTCGAAGAGTAGACTCCCCTCCTGTTTATGGACTCCCTTTAGGTACTGAAAGACTGCAATGAGTTCACTCTGCAGCCTTCTCTTCTCCAGGCTGAACAGCCTCAGCTCCCTCAGCCTGTCTTCGTAGAGGAGCTGCTCCAGTCCTCTGGTCATCTTTGTGGCCCTTCTCTGGACCCTCTCCAACAGCTCCCTGTCTTTCTTGCACTGGACTCCAGACCTGGGCATAGTACTCCAGATGGGGTTTTACAAAGCAGAGTAGAGGGGACAATCACCTCCCTGTCCCTGCTGGCCACCCCTCTTCTGGTGGAGCCCAGGATGCCATTTGCTTTCCAAACAAATGTGTTCTAGAAACTGGAATTCAAATTTTCTGAATTTGATTTTTTTTTTTTTAACTTGAGTAACATATTGCAAGGTCTAAGTAACTTTAAACAAATTAAACTATTTAAAATACAGAAGAAAAAACCTACCTGAAAAAGTAACATTCAATATGCTTAACAAGAATAATATTGCAATCCTTATAGCCTGTAGTTATGAAATCTATATTTCTAAAGTTAGACTCCTTTTTTAATCAAGTTAATAACGTTTTTCTCCTCTGTTCTCTTTTCTATAAAAAGTTACACATTTTATTTGGTTTTGTTTGGGCGTTTGTTGTCATTTTTGCTTGTTTTCATTTATTTGTTTGTTTCTTTTTTTATTTTTATTTCCTAATATGCCAATTAAAACCTAGCTGTAGCTGTACCTGCCTAAGAAACAACTGCAGAAATAAAATACATCACCTGCTATGCAGAAGCTCTATGGAGAATAATTTGCTTCAAATGAAGTCTGTCCATTAAGAAAGAAATGTCTCACTTCATGATCTGTCTGAGCATGTAATGTTTCAATAATGATTTACAGTCTTCATCTGAAATCTGAAATCTTGACTTTGGCAAGAGGTGGAGAGTCCTGCTTTCTTTCAAAAATATCACAGTGAGATGGCTCTATTTTCTGAGGTTAAAAGCACTCACCCAAAGTGTTTTGAATACTGACCTTAGTCCTTTTAGTATAAATAGATATACATATCTACTTGTCCCCTCTTGGGAAAATTTCTTAATCATCAAAGAACTCTCAAGCCCTTCTGCAGAAGTTTCATGGGACAATTTTAAGAAAGAGGAGAAACAATGCCTCTCTAGTTTAGAAGTTAAGAAATTTACCCTTCAGTATAAGACATTTTGATTTGAGTTCCTAGTCTTTGGGACTTATGAATATTAATGTGCATTTGTGTCTTTTTAATTTAGAATAGGAACAGTATATTAATGTGCATTTGTGTCTTTTTAATTTAGAACAGGGACAGTATGTTTCACATATATTTTACAGATATTAACCAGGTCTTGCATACCTGGTTACTATACTTGCATATCAAGCTGTGCTTGATTTTCTATCTCCTTCCAACAACAAGTACTAGCATAATTAACTGAAGCTCTTTTTTCATCTTCTGCTTTTGTATCACGACATAGATATAGTCCAGGCCATAAAAGGAATGAATGCTTCCCTATTTTTCATAATAGGCTAAGAAAAAGAAGAAACTGACAGGCCAAGTGTTTCAGGAACTCTCACCTGAATATGCACATTGAATGCATGAATATTCATACTGAAGGAATATGTAAATTGCAAGTCTGTATTTTTCTTAATGGCAAATTAAATCATGGCCTCATTCCATTTTAGTAATCAACAGGTGTCAGTAGCATTCCATCATCTTCTGTATCTCAAATAAAGCGAGGTACTAAACATTAAATTCTAATATTTCATATACTCATATTCTAATAGTCTAATTTGACATCTGGTTAGAGAAATGGTTTTGTATCCTGAAATATAAGAAGAGTCCATCAGGGAATGATACTCCAAGACCAAGAGTTAGATGTTCTTTTGGAGGCAGTATGTTCTATCTAAATCCTTGCTGAATGGTGATGTAAAGTGCGTTCAATCCACTAACCTCACTGCGAGTTGATGTATCTGCAGGAGAAAAGCTCAACTGCAGCAACCCAGGTACCATTATAACATATGTACTTATGTTAAGTATAACATACTTACAGATGTAAGGTAACCATGAAATTTTCACAAAAATAAATACAAATTCACTGCGCAGTTTTCCCTACTTCACACTTCCTTATTTTTTCCTTTTAATAATAGTATTTAATCAGAAGACACATCCTCCACCAATTCTCCAGTTCTGGTATGCCTTCCTTTTTGTACATCTGACACAATGAATGTTACTGGGAAAAACTTGATTTCAAGTTCCAGAAGTACAGAAGCTTAAAGCTTCCCAGCCATCTGCAAATTTATTGAAATCCATCATAATTCCTGCTTAAAGGTTTTAAGATTTTAATAGATTTTAAGTGCTTTCAATGAATTTGCTACAGGTTAGTATACCCTCAGGAAAATGGCTGAACAACAGCACCCCAAATGCCACTGTCATTCTTGCTGTGCTAACCTGTGGAAAATTACCATGCAAACCTTCCAGCAGGTCTCAGTACACTTTAGTTCAGCTTGGTGAAGTCAGAGACAACAGGACTAATTACCATAACCATATCAGTCTTGAACACCATCAGCACATAAATAATTGCAATGTGCATATAAAGCATTTTTCCTTGGTCTCACATATAAGGCATGTGCTTATGGATGGCATTTCATTTCTTCTCTGGTCTTCAGTAGTGAAAAGAAATTATCAAGAATGAGGTAATTGTTTGCACAGGTAAATTAGGAACATTTCAACATGACAGCACACATAGACTTTGCAGTCCAAATGAGAGCTGTTTGTCAGATGCATGCTCCAAGTATAACTAACAGATCAAACAATGTATAAGAGAAAAGCTCTAGATCACAGGAGTACTCAGACACAAGTTTAAGGACTAAGGTTTTTATCATTTTTAAGAGTGAGGAAATTCTGTATATTGAGGACTTCTGTCACTTCAGAAATCTTTGTGTAAATATATTAACTTGCTTTCCAGAACACTTAGGAACAGAAGAATATTTAACAAGGGTTAAATTACTGGAAATTTGTTTCAAGGGAAATGGTTATCTTCAGACTAGCGTATGTTCCTTCGGATCTGAGCTCTTCTTCTTTGACATAGAGCAATATCTAAATTTATTATGAAGATATTAATACTTTAATGCAGTTTTCAGTATATTTTCTTGTCTACCTGTAGAAATTTCATTTAGAACTTTTCTTCTCCTGCTCATCATAGAATAATGATCACACTAATTAGAATTGAAAAAATAATTGGCTAGTGCCATTTTTTTTCCTTTCTTTCCATTTAAACTTTTCTTTACAGCACTTGTATAAGAAGTATGTGTTGATTTAACTGACTTTATTTTCGCAGTTTGGAGTTTCCAAAGAATACTCCATCATTATCAGTTTCAGAAAAGTTCTAAAAAGCTCTAGACATTGGAGAATTACTGACTCCTGGAATCATATTCGCTTTTACAAAGTTAAAATAGGCATCTACAATGGGTTCCAACCAGTTTTCCAGGAGTACTTCTAAACTTAAATTTTATGACCTTGCCATTTCATTCCCAATTCCTTGTACCTAGTCCATTTAAACCTAAAGTCTGTGTATAAACTCTCTTTTGGAAATATCTATCTAATTTCTCTTGAAACAGGAGTAGTTCTGGGGAGATATTTCCTTACCAAGAATTTCTGGCAAGTATTTTAAATGTGATCCAACAAGGTGTGTCTGCCTTCATATCAAGTCATCCTTCTGAGTCCTGGAAAACACTTTGCCCTTCATGCTAGTCATACAAAGGTCTATATGATAGGAAAAATGTCAAATATTGGTTTAAAATATTCTTTAGGATAGGGCTATTATCTAAGACATTATGTGCAGGAAGAAAAAAAAAAAATCAAACAAAAAAACTCTTACAGAAATGAGTATACCACATGTAAATCCATAAGCCCAAACCACAAGCTATGCAATGAGCTCTAAGCTCTCTGGCCTGACAACTTTGGCTGTCTTTATGGGGAGCTTAGCCTTCAAGATTAAGGATCTATCTTTGGAACAACACTTTTCACAGAATCACAGAATAACAGAATGGTCAGGGCTGGAAGGAACCTCAAGGATCATGAATCTCCAACCTGCTTGTTATATAGATATTTGTTATTATAGTTACCTTGTTTTGCTTGCTTAAATATATTTAAACTGAACAATTGCTGAAAAGCACTCCTCTATTTATACATATAGGAGTTACAGAACTATAAAATAGTCTTCAGACTAATATATTGAATTGACAGTACTTAAGAACATGAGCAGATTTACTCCCAAATAAATGTGTATGGTACTGATTACCTAATCTAGCACCAATTCTTTGAAATTATTTTTCCTGAAAGTACATTTCAGCATTCAGTTCATCTGGTCCTCTCATTAGAAACCCTTTTTCTCAATAAAATTTAGATTCTTTTCACAATTTATTCTTAAAATCGCATACAATTTATTTTTCCTTTGACCTCTGGAGAGAAGTTCAGTTCTTCAAAATCTTTGGTCAGTTTTGATCAAGTGTTGAGATTCACCCTGCATCTTTTAGTTTTCTTTAGGATAAGATGATTCATTCATTGTATGAATCAGTTTCCCTGTTGTATTCAGTCTATAGCTTGTTTCTAGGAATGCCAACAATTTCATGTCAGCAAATGTATACACATTGCTATAACGTGTTTCCCGTGTTGATAATGTTTCACTGTGAAGTTAGCTGTAATATCCTATTCAGTGGATTCAAACTACTTCATTATTGTGTCTTCCTAAACGTGTATTAATATCTAATGGTGAAAAAATGAGTACAGAAAACGATCATATCAAACGTCTCAACAATTTTTCTCTCTTTTTTTTTTTCTTTCAAATTTATTTTCTCTTTCCACCTTTATAATTACACTTGTGCTGTACATGACTGAAAATAAGCCAATTAAACACTTTTCTTCTCTCCCTTCTATTTAAGGTGTTAGGGCAAAAATCTCAATATGATATGTGAATACTTGTAGTTTCTGACAATATGATCTTTTTTTTTTCCTCCAGCTTTCTCCAGCCTGAGGAACTTCCTCTACAGAAAGCACAAAACATTTTTTTCCGAATGTCTCTTTCAAAAAAATTAATATCACTCCTTTATTATTTAATTAAGAGTAAGTTTAGCAACTTTAATTGAAAAACAGAAAATAAAAACAATGAACAACAATAAAACAAAAACCAAACCGAACAAAATCAAATCAAAAAGCAGAAACACCAAAACATCAAAAGGAAGAACAATAGTTCTCTATTAGTCTTGAAATGAGTGCTTTTAAAATTATAGGGGGGAAATTTTAGGCCAGTCTCTTTACTAGAAAAGTGTGTTCTTAAGCTGAATGTATGATCAAAATACTCAATTGAAAAAATTAAAAGTGAAAAAATCTGAACTTATTTGATTGATGCTTTAAAACTGTGCTGCTGGTGCCTTAGGGTATATACTTTCAGCATTTTAAAACCTGTTTGCAAAATACAGCCAACTGGCATTTGTTCTGAGCATGTTAATTATTTCTATAGGCTTTCAGATGGGAGATTATAGGAGTAAAACTGCACTGCTCTTTGTGCACCATCTTTTATTTTTAACTGACTGCTTGAGAATTATTGAAGGGGATATTCTGTCATAGATTAGTACTGTTCAGTAAGTAATCTATTTCAGCTTCGCATTCTTTGCTGAAACATAAATAATATATTTAAAAAAAAAAAAAAGTCTTTTTCGTCCCTGTTTAGGCTTTTGATCCTTCCTAGTCAAAGACTAATATTAAAGTACATTTCACTTGGCTGCACTAGTAAGATAGAAATAAAAGGAGGGAATACCCAAGATAGTGGAAAAAAATTGAAAAACAATGCTCCTACTTGCGTATTGAGCACAGTTTCAAAGAACCAGATGATCCTCCCATCTGCCAGATAGGTTCTACCAGCTATGTTTCAATTATGAGATGGAGATTCTCAAGGGAATCTGGTATACACAATAGGAATCCTAGCTTATTTTCCCTTCCTGACTTTTGTTGGGCATAAACTACTCCCAGACTGAGACTGAAAGATGTTTCTTTAGGCAGATATGTAAGTTGAGCAGAAATACATTCAGAATGTTTTAAGATCATCTTTTGTAATGTGTCATGTGCATATGTTTATCTATACATATCACGTAGGTGAAATATTTAGAGTGCATGTATGCAGATATATAATACAGACATATATATATATATGTTATCATACACTCTTTCTTCTTCTCCCCTTTCTCTCAAGCTCACAAGAGCTACCCCAGAGTTTTTAGCAGTGTTTTGTAGGATTAAAGTCATTGTTCCTGAGCCATCATTATAGAACTATTCCTACCTGGAGCATTCTAAGTGAAGATTATTAAATAATTTCCTCTTGTCAGAAAGACTCCGGTTACCACTAAAAAGAGAAAATGAAATCTAGATAAACTCAGAAAAATAATTGGTTATGATCCATGAAGTCTTGAGCATATTTTAGGAAACTAGACTAGATCAGTATTATGGGAAGTCACTGCATGTCAGCATTGATCTAATGTTTCTTGAGAACTGAAGAACAGTATAATATTCACAGGTTTTTTATCCTTTGGAGATTTTTATTCATGCGGTGTGGAAGTACAATTGAGAAGGGGAGACTGTAGGGTGATTTCATTATGGCTTTCCAGTATTTAAGGGGAGAATATAAACAGAAAGAAACCCAACTTTTTATTATTTACATAACAATAGGTCAAAGGGGTATGGCTTGGATCTAAAGGAGGGAAGACTGAGATTAGATGTCAGGGAATTTCTCACTGAGAGGGTGGTAAGTTTGGAACAGGCTGCCCAGACAGTCTGTGGAAAGCCTGTCCCTGAAGATGTTTATTGCCAGGTTGGGTGGGGCCCTGAGCAACCTTATCTAGCACTTGATCTAGCAGTTGACAACACTGCCTGCAGCAGCTAGGTTGGAAAGATAGCTGAGGTCTCTTTCAACCCACGCCATTATATGATTCTATGAAAGAAAATTAAATAGCAAAAATCTAACTTCAGAGATAGCCAGAATTCTTTTGAGAAGAATATGCAGAAATTCAAGCAGAGAAAACAAAAATAATAATTTTTTAAAAAATGTTCAATTTATTAATTCAGGATGGGATTTTGGAGATGAGGTGGATTTTCATAGATTTTCTTAGATAGTAAATCTATGGTTAGAAACTGAAGTTATTCAGAAGAGAGAATGAAATGGATCAAGAAAATTCAGTGGTCAGTGAAGATATATAGGTCCAAAGTCCAGCAGGTAGAACATTATCAAGTTTCACACAAGAAATACACCAATTTGAATCTTTGTAAGCAGTAAGGATATGTTATAAAATCTGTCATAGAAATTAAACTGAAAGTTATATGATTTTTGAGCAAAAAGCACAAAAACAAGACCAAATTCTGCAATCAACAACAACAACAACAAAGGAGTACACAATGTTAAAATTACAAACCTAAAAAGATAATAACTCAGGAGAATGTGAGGGCTTTCAGTTAAAATATTCTTTACCTACTAGATACTACACTTTTTGGAGAATCAACTTTATATATTTGCTTGCTTTTTAAAGGAAAAGCAAAAATTTTAATATTTTCAATCAGGCTCAACCTGATGATGAATATATCAGTCATTAGGCAAAGGAAGAAAGATGCTCAGTTCTTGCTTCATACTTAGAGGAGCTTTTGTAAAAATTTTAAACCAAATTTAACTGCATTACTACTTTTAGACTTCAGAAAATGAGAATGTGGATCATTTCTAAGTGTTAGGAGAATCAATCCCAAAGAAAGCCTTCAGAATATTTTGGGTGAACAGGTTGAAAATAAAGTATTAATAAATGACAAGTAAGTAAGCTACAAGGAAAATCTGTCAGGAGCAGGAATACAGCTTTTTGCTGTCAAACCATATGCATTTCAACATAGTAATGTAGGTGTGGTGATAAACATCCATGAACCACACCTAAAATATGAATAATACTTGCATTGTATGTATTGGGTAAATTACAGAAAAAAAAAAAAAAAGAAAAAACCTCTCTCTGTACATTTCTTGATGTACTATGACTATGAGTCTGAAAAATTTTAGAACAATCTATATGTGTTTTTCTTCTTCCCGTGCCCAAATTCCAAATCAGGAGGTATTTTTCAAAGAACCTACAGGGTAAAACTTTCTGTTACACCTTAAAACATGTAAACCATTATTCTGAGTAGATAAACTTAATTTGTTCTATGAAAGATAGTAATTTAGGTTTAGAAAACTGAACTTACATATAATTTTATTTTCTTCTCAATAAGAATTAATAATGAGCTAAAAACAATCTTTAATAAGACAAATTTAGTTATAGTGGAAAAAAAAATATTCTGTTTCAGTTATCCCTTCCATAAAGTCTTCCGCAGATAGGAACACTTTTACTTTATACTGCCTTTTTTAACTGAGAAAAATTCAAAACAAAAATAATTTTTGTGGACATCTGAGTAGAAATACCTCTGGAAAATTGTCCCAGACAACACAAGAAGGCATTCCAGCAGATCTTAAAAAAACATAATTATTTTATTTTATTTTATTTTATTTTATTTTATTTTATTTTATTTTCTCATACTCAGAACAAGGCTCAAAGAACAAAACAAGAACAAAAAAAACACCAAACCGAAACAAAAAACTCTTAAAGGGATGTACCCAATGGAGAGAAGGTCACTGTTTCCTTCCAAGTGAACCAGAAAATCATAATGTTTTTCACTAAAAAAACATATTTAATGAAATTGGTATTCCCTTCATTGTTGAAGCATAAGATTTAAGGAATAGAGTTTTACTACTTAACCTAAAACCCAATGTAATAATTTTTTCACCTGTTTGGTGGAATACACTATTCCTTTTCCTGGAAATACTTAGTATACTTACATATAAATGCTTACATACTTTTTCAAAAATAGTTAATTCTCAGAATTTTCATAAAGATATTATCAAGCAGTAGTGTTTTATAGCACACTGACTTGTGGCTTCTTATGGTATTCATTTGGCCTGTGGCCACAGTCCTTTTCTGTGAAATGTTTAGAAATCTCATCAGAAATCCCAGCTTTGGACATGATTTGGCATTCCTTTTTTAAGGTTTAGCTCAATAATTGATAAAGAGAAAATGTTCTGTCCACAATCTTGTCCATTTTCAATGCCCATTTTAATTTCCTTTAATCATAAAGAGATTTAGAAATAGTTTCCTTCAATTAATGTTCCCTATCGTCATAATTTAATTGATTTTTTTTTTTTCTGTGCCATAACATTTTACAAGGAACTAATTATGCCTAGAATGGATTTATTTCTTTTTTCTTTTCCCCTAACAGCACACAGGTCAAGGATTACTAGAAAACACTGAACGTTCTTTTTCTGTCATGGGTGCTGATCATGTCATAATAGAAAACACGCATCTCAGGCGACATTGCGTATATTGTAGGCATAACAGACTTTACCATCACTGTCTCATTCTCATACCACCTGATAATATGATCTGTGACAGTGCCCCTTTGTTGATGCTGACAATTACATTGAGCAGCTGCTCAGCAATTCATGATAGGAAAACTTACAGTTCATATGTCAGTTCTTGTACACTTAAGGCATTCAGGAGACAATATGTTTTTAAACTCTAAGGAAACTGATAGCTTGAGTCACTTCAGGAAATATGCAGTGGATGGACAGTTTCAAGCCTTTGGCCTCCTGAAATATCACAGAATCACAGAATTGTAGGGGTTGGAAGGGACCTCCAGAGATCATCGAGTCCAATCCCCCTGCCAAAGCAGGTTCCCTACAGCAGGTCGCACAGGTAGGCATCCAGGCAGGTCTTGAACATCTCCAGAGAAGGAGACTCCACCACCTCCCTGGGCAGCCTGTTCCAGTGCTCTGTCACCTCACCGTAAAGAAGTTCTTGCGCACATTTGTGCGGAACTTCCTATGCTGCAATTTCCAGCCGTTTCGCCTTGTCCTGTCAATGAAATGAAAGCAGACTAGTTCCACTAAGGATCACTGTCCAAATGAACAGCAATGAATCTGCACCAAAGCACTGTAGAACCAAAGGAAAATATGACTTCTAATTCAAACCTACAATGAAAAGAAGATTAAATAACAATAAGTGTTTAGGAAGTAAAATTACATAGAGAAATTGTATTTTATTTTATGAAACATGGTGTTATGCTTAGAGTTCTGTCCTGGTGATTTCCTACTGAAACCAGTGGCACATCTAGGGGTCAGTTTGGCAAGTTTGGCAATCTGGGGTTCTAGTAGAAGAGACAAAAAGAAGGATGGGGACGGTGTTGCTGATAGATAAACACCAGATGCTTGAAAAACATAACTAGGTACAAGGGACATAATGGCTATCTGCATAAACTGAGGAAGAGCTGGACAGCAGGATTGTCATCCTTCCCTCTGGGCCATTTGCCTTAGGAGCCTTGTCCCTTTTCCTGTCAAACTCATAAAAAAAAAAAAAAAAAAAAAATCAAGATATGAATTCCTTCTATATGTTTGAAGAAAGATATACATTAAAGTTAAAAGCTATATTTTCTTTAAACTCTTTGGCATAACCAAACAGTATATTCTGAGCAGAAATAGGTAATAAACCATGTTAAAAATTAACAGCTAAAACACTGTAGGAGTCAGTAACACAGACAAGACAGCCAGGCCTCCCATAGGAATTGAATTTCCAACCAAAAATTCACTCTGTAACCTGTTGTAAGGCAGTTTAATTAACATATTAATAACAATGGAACAGTTGATGTCTGACTTGGCTTATATTAAATTAAAACTGATGGCCATTTTAATTTACCAAAAGAAATGACTGCTTTAGTTATTTTTCCAGGCACAAGTGTGGCTCAAATTCTTTTGGAAATGATCATTTGCAAATATCCACTTTCTTCTTTGAACAATAGAAGGATGTGTTGTACTCAGATACTAAATTTGACATCATCCATGATGTAAGTTTCATAAAATGAGTTGTGGTATATATTTTCAGTCTAATTCAAGAAACACTGTGTGCCTCTACCTTCAGAAATGAAGGCTCTATTTCACAGTAGGATTTTCTTTTTCTTCCAAAAGTTTCTAGCTCTAATGTTAGCAAAAGGAGTATGATTCATGGAATATTTGAGATGGATTCAGCGAAATCTGAATAAAGTTGGAGCCAAGAAAGGCCACAGAAAATAAGCTGATAAGCAATCTGTGTTGTTTACACTCAAAATGACAATGCATTCATTATATAAAACATTACTGAAATGATAGTTGTACATATTGCTACATATTTACAAAGCCCTAAATACATTTGAAACATTAAAATAAGAATAAAAATAAAAGTTGCAATCATGGTTTTTTCTCTATAACTCTTTTCTTTAAAATCTGATTAAGCAGGTCGCTTACAGGGAGAGTAAGATAATACAACAAATCCTCAATATAGAGGTGGGAAACCTTGAAAATAATAATAATAATAAAAAAATAATTATTCAAGATTGCTTTCCAGTTGATTAGGAAGGTAAACATTTGCTCAGACCAGAAAAGATGCCAAGATTTGTACTTACTCAACATAAAATTATTCTCTAGAGGAAAATTGCTGTAATGGCCAGAGAATGTCCGATCTCAAATTGCTGTTTTCTGGTTCCAAAATGCTTGGGACCTAGAGTCATCTGGAAACTGAATTTCCATTCCCTAACTGCAACAGAACATTAAACAACAATAACATATTCCTATAAAAGTAGTTCTCATTCTAACAGTTTCAAAAACTTCATATGTGAGTTTTAAGTGGAAAATTACTCCAAAACAGTATGACCGTAACCAAGATATTATATTTTTTAATAAAACCAAAACCTCATACCATTTCAGTTTGGTAATGGGTGCAGGGTGCATTGCTTTCAGCAATAAAAAATCAGTTTCAGAAGCCAGTAAGGATTCCAGACTGTTTATACAACTACCTCTGAGGTAACGTTTCAGACTTCTATTCCAACTTATTTTCTTCAGCAATGCTGTCAGTTTTTCTATATATCTGAAAGGTACTGTTGACATCTTTTTTTGTTTGTTTTTGTTTTGTTTTGTTAAACGTTTACAGAAGTAAGGAAATTTGTTTGCGGAACTTAATTTGACATAAGCAAATTAAATTGTGCATGAGTTGAGGTAGATTAAATAAGATATATAGGAGCTGCTCTTTTACCAAAAGTTATTTTGACAAACACATTTATTCAAGAAGAACAATGTGGTTTTCTGAATTCTCAATGCCTCTTATTTGAAAGATTTAAACTTAGTAAAGAAAATTCAAAATTGAACAACAGGGTTGTTTTGTTATGTTGGTCCAAAATATCAGAAGCAGATGTTGGTGGCATGGCAGTAGAGGTTGAACCTTCCTACCAATGTTCTGTTACGTGTTGTTGCTGTGCAACAGATGGCAGCAGAGGGGCACTCTGACACAATGGTGTATGACATGGAAGTGCAGATGAATCAAAGGTATGTCACTGAATTCCTCCATTCCCCCCTCCATTCCTGTAGGGGAAAGTGGGGGGAAATGGCAGCCATAAACATTCAGAGATGTTTGATGAGCATTTATGGAGATCAAACAGTGGGTGTGAGCAGAGTGAAGTGGTAGGTGGTGCTTTTTAGCAGTTGCACTGTGACATGAGAAAAGAAGCCACTTTCCAGATGACAATGCAGATTTTTATGAGTACAGTATACTGGTTTTTGTTCATCACTGGCAGAAGTGCACAGCTAATGGTAATGATCATGCTGTAAAGTAGTGCTTTGTAGTTGAGAGTCTGCTCTATCAAATAGCATTATTTTGCTCTTTTTTTCCTGCTTTAGTTTCCATGGAAATAATTCAGAAGCATTACTTTTGGGGCAACCTGCTTATGGAAATAAGAGCTAATTCTAAAGTAGTGGGATACATCTGACTAAAGGATTTGTGCAGTCTGAAAGAATTATGTCATGGACAATTAATTGATGTGGTTAAAATAATCTTATTCTTCTTATTCTTATAATTAATATAATAATTATTATAATAAATATAATAAATAGATAAAACACAAAAAGTTTAGATTGATCACCCAGAACTTCATTTGCAGTGACAAAATATCCTGTATTTCAAAAGCAAAATACATTTCATAAAACTTTGCATAAATACATATGTTTAGTTTGCATGGATGTTCAAAATGAGTAGTTCTCTTTCCTAGATATTAGAATTATTTTTATGCATAAATAAACATGCACATGTCACCACAATACGTGGAAATGCAGTATTTACATTTTATAGGAACTTACTAATTAAGATAACTAAATTACACAAGGAAAGATTCTTTAATAAATTAGCAGACCTTCATCAAGGCATATGTCCAAAAGTACTACACCTCATCAGTGCAAGCTGCACCTGCAGTTAGGATGACCCATTTTTTGAGGGACACTCTCTTGCTATTTAAGTTTTTATAAGCATAATTATAAACTATATTTATAAACATATATATAAACATAATTTATAAACTATAATTATTATAGTAATCATAACTATGAAAGTTTTTTCAGAGTCTTTTCTAACAGATGTGTCCTCAAATCTTTTAGAATATACAGACTGGCTTGGATTGTTGCTTCCAGTGTTTGCCCTGGTTCTTAGCAGCTATAAACAGAGAGATGATCTTAAGCTTTCGGTAAGTTTGGCTCAAGGTTGCACAGGTTTCCTCCACATTGATCAAAAAGGGCCACTGAAGATATTTGCACACTTCAAGCCACCTGCATAACACAGAAGAAAGAAAAAGCTCTTTGGAAATTTAAGAAAATGAGATCTGCTGATGCATAGAATCAAATGTTGCTGTTAAGGTTAATTTACATAGTGGATTAATCCCTTAATCCATGGGTATAGGAAAGGCTGAACTTTTTCAAAGAATTTAAATTGAAAAGCATTCTTTGAAACTACTTTATTTAGACTTTTGCCATTGAATGTGTGTAATTCTGAGAAGTTTCTGAGACAGAAACTAAGATCTTGATAAGTACATGCAAAATTTAAAAAAAAAAACAAACACAAGTGAATATATATTTCACTACATATTGCTTATTGTTATATTTATTTATATTACTTGATAGTATTTTATTCTTCTCTGTAATTTAAGCAATCCATGATAGTATATGTAACTAATTCCTGTTTAAAATGAGTTCTTTTATCTAATTAAAAATCTCTTTGCCTAGAATAATTATACTTTCTACCCTTGGGAAGTATAAGTTATCCAAAGAATTTTATGAAGTACCAGAACTTTTTGCAACATTGTAGGTTTTATTAGTTGCCTTTCAAAATCTGTATTTTATGTTTTCCTGTTGCATTGTTTGTTTTTGGTTTTTAATCAAATTTATACATTAATAATGTGTTTCAAACACACACAGCTTTGTACTGACTCCAATACTTGGCAAATGGGCCAGACAGCCACAACCATCTCACGAGATTTTCTCTGATACCAGCAAGGAGGAGGAGATGTTTAGGTAAGAGCATAATAAATGAGAGCATTTCTGCTAGTATTATTTTCATTATAGCAGCAATGGTCAGTAATTTCCTGTGCTTGTGATTATGTTTAGACTGTTGCAGCTGAAAGATATCAAAGATATAAAGTCCATATATTTGTGTAATAATTTTTTAAGCTCCTATGGTTTAATCTGCTAGACAGCTCCCTCCAGAAGGATTGAGGGGAGAACTCGGGGATGAGGTAGATATGGCAGGCAGATATTCAGCCACTCCTAGGAAAGAAGTGCCCATCATGCGAATGATGTCTTGGGAAGACAAGCACCATCACTCTGAATGTCCACACTCTTTCCACCATTTTTTCCCCTCAGCTTCAGCACAACACCATGGCATGTGAGGTCTATGTCCTAGACCTCAGGACATGAGTCAGTCTGCTGCCCAGGGAGGTGATGGAGTCTCCTTCTCTGGAGATGTTCAAGACCTGCCTGGATGCCGACCTGTGTGACCTGCTGTAGGGAACCTGCTTTGGCAGGGGGGTTGGACACGATGGTCTCTGGAGGTCCCTTCCAACCCCTACAATTCTGTGATTCAATTCTGTGATTCAATTCTGTGATTCAATTCTGTGATCTGTCCTGAGGTCCAGTCCTCTCCCATCTTCTCAAATGCACCTCCACACTTCTCATTGGAAGAGCAAAACTGGAAAGCCAAAAATCCTTGACCTGTACCCATGCTTGGCAACAACTAAGACATAGATATGTTATCAACACTGTTTCATCACAATCCAAAATTCAAAACAAAGCATCATATGAGACTTCATAAAGGAAATGACCACAGCCGAAAACATAACTCCTCTGAAAAACTATGATCTGTCAGCTATCTAGGCATGTGGAAGTATATGAAAAGGTAAAGGTTTACTCTCTCCTTATTGTCTTTTTTTTGTAGATGGGACCCTGGACTGCCTGATTTGGTGGTTGGCAACCCTGCCCATTGCAGGGAAATGGAACAAGATGATCTTTAAAGTTCTTTACAGCTCCAGCCATTCTGTGGTTCTATGATTGTAGATGTTGTATAATAATTTGGAAGAAGTAGTTGTGGATAGAATCCTACTAGGATTAGCATGGATTATATTTCAGAATTTGTGTAGATCCACTAAAGAAAAAGTAGTCATAATTAGAAAAAAAATATTGAGCAGTGTGCAAATTGCTGCTGTTTCATCTCAGATTAGCTTTAGCAAAACAACGAAGCACAGACAATTAACAGATTTCAAGAAATAAAAATATTTTGTTAAATCTTATGTTCCAGGGTTAAATTTCAAGTCTCTAGTCAATAAACTAACAGCTAGTTCAGGCAAGCAGGTGTAAATGATTAGCTTGTAATTCCCCTTCTGAGGTTTCCTCTTGCTCCCAGACAAACTTGTATCTCTAGATGCTGAGGAACACCTCCCATTTCTTTAGAATTTTCTCATTTTAAAGAAAGTTTAAATGAGAATTACAGGTAAAAAAAAAAAAAAAAAAAAAAAAAAAAGGCAATAGCTAAGGAGTCAAACATTCTCTAATAAGCTAAGGCACTGAAGCAGTTTTTGTGCTGTATCTCCCTGAGCTGAATGGCAGGGAGCCTGGAATGAGATCAGCGCTAATGCTTTTATTTTCTTTTATTCCTTACAATTTCCTAGAGCTCATTCTATGATTTTAGGTCTGGAGGATATTTCTATCAGTTCAAAGACAATCTCTTTATTGAGATACATTTTACTTTCATTGAACATACAAAAATCTTTTTAGATTTTAGTCTACCACATTAAATATTTGAATACATTATGACAGTGGCTTTGAAGGTGTTCAGTTCACTGGATTTCATATTCTTTTATGTGAAAAAGCTATTTATCTCCAACACAAAGTAGATTTTATTTATTTTTTATTTTTTAATGGTTGTTTTTGTTGCCTCCAAAGTGTTCTGTGACATATGTACAAGAATATTCTAGTCAGGACTGGTTGGGATTTTGTTGATGTTTGCTATTTATTATTCCTGAAGCATTTTAAAATCCTTGCAGGATTCCCAATTTGTTAATACTTTCCAGCAGACATCACAGAGTGTTAAGACTTTGGTTCTATTCAAACTGTTTTCATCAATTTAAAATGGTCAATTAAAATAAAATATGTCACTGACAATAAACTTTGTAGTCTGAATTGAGTAAGAAAAGAAAAAAAATGAAAAAAGAAAAAAAAAAACAAGCAAGAAAAAGCAGCTTTGAGGCAAAGCAACATTTCATCAGCATTACTGAAAACATTATGAAATTATGTAATTTTTTCCATTTAATATTCTCCTGGGGGAAGAATTCAGAAACCATTGTGGCTTTTCATTTCAGTTTCAAAAGATGAAGCTTACAAAACATGGACACATTTCGAAAACAATTTACTGTGTTTTTTCTATTTTTTTCCCTACCTTAAAGCAATAGAAATAAAAGAATACAAAACAACAATAATAACAAAATAAAGCTAACTTAGAGAATTACAGAATAGCTAAATTTAGAAGAAACCTTAAAGACCATCCACCTTCCACCCCCTGCCATGGGCAGGGCTGCTCCCTACCAGATCAGACTGTCCAGGACCCAATCCAGCTCAGCCTTGAGTACCAACGGGAAAGGGTATCTACAACCTTTCTGGGTAGCCATGCCAGCTCCTCACCACCCTGTGAAAAAAGAATTTCTTCCCAATGCCTAACATCAGGTGCCTGGCCTGATGTCTGCTGATGGGGCTCACCTGTCTCAAAGGGTGAAACAAATAGCAAACGATCTAGCAGAACTCATTGAGAGGGCTTTCAAGTAGATATGAAAGGGAAAGATGATAAAATCAGGCCAGTGGGGGAGAAAGATGGGGACATGAGGCATAGCTGAAGTGCATTTATGCCAAACTATGCAGTATGGGCAGCAAGAAGGAAGAGCTGGATGGAGAGGTCCTGGAGGACTGGAGGATTGTCATGTGACTCCCATCTACAAGAAGGGTTATAAAGAGGACCTGGGGAATGATGGGCTTGACCGTGGTGCCAGGTAAGGTTATGGAGCAGATTATGTTGAGGGAGATCGTATGGCATGTACAAGACACTTGGGGGATCTGGCCTAGCCAGCATCCATTCATGAAAGCCAGGTCCTGCTTGATCAACTCGATCTCCTATGATCATGTGACCTGCCTTGTGGAAGAAAGACTGTTGGCATAGTCTACCTAGACTTCAGCAAAACCTTTGATATTCTCCAACAGTATTCTCCTGGAGAACTTGGCAGCCTGTGACTTGGACAGGTACAAGCTTTGCTGAATAAAGAACTGCCTGGAGAGTGTGGTGTCAACTGCACCAATCAGCTCGGTGTCTTCAGCAAATTTGCTAAGGGTGCACTAGATCCCATTATCTTTGTAATTGATTAAGATACTGAAAACACTTATCCATGGATTGACCCCTGGGGGATACCACTTGTGACTGACCTCCATCTGGACATAGATCTGTTGACCACAACTCTGTTGTGACCACCCAACAGATTCTTTATCTGAATATTCCACTTTTCAAATCCATTTCTCTTAAATTTAGAGAAAAGGATGTAGTCCTGGACCATGCCAAAGGCCTTGGAGAAGTCCAGGTAGATGATATCAGTTGTCCTTGACATTAGTGATGTCACTTCATCACAGAAGGTCACTTTGGTCTGGTTTGGTCAGGCACAATCTGTCTCTGATGAAGCCATGCTGGCTCTCTCAGATTGCCTCCTCATCTTGCATGTGCCTTAACTAATATCTTCCAGGCGAATATGCCCCGTGAACATTCCAGACACATGTGAGGCCCACTGACCTATACTTCCCTGAGTCTTCCTTTCTCCCTTTCTTAAAAATGGAAGTGATATTTCCCTTTTTCTGGTCACTGGGTAGTTCATCTTACAGCCATGATTTTTAAAGTATGTTGGAGAGTGGCTTGGCAAGCACGTCAGCCAGTTCCTTCAGGACCCTGGGATACATGTTGTGCAGACTCATAGACCTGTACACATTCACTTTAAAGTGGTCACTCATTCAATCTGAACTGTTTTGTAACATAATAAATAAGGAGCATTAAAAAATCTGTTTAAAAAAAAAAAAAAAAAGGAAAGAGAGGAAGTTTATTATGTTCCTGTAGTCATCAAGATCAGAAGGGCATAAAATGAAATGAATTCCAGACTTAACAACTCTCATTGAAAGAATCCTGCAAATCACTGTGAGTGTTCAGCCTTGCACTTCCACTGCTCATATGAGTCTGAAAGCCTGGTGTGATGGTAATTGCTATGGTGTTGTATTTAAACAATGGTTAACAACCTAACAGCCTCAGAGGTTAACTGTGTCTGCTATATTACTGGCGATATACTGGCACTTTCAAGAAAACATTTTCAAGACTGAATAAAATGAAAAGTGCAAATCTAAATTTTGATACATTTCTACCAAAAGATACTCATAATGTAATATAAATGTACTTTCACAGAATCACAGAATGGCCAGGGTTGGAAGGGACCTCAAGGATCATGAATCTCCTACCCCCCTGCCACATGCAGGGACACCAACCTCCACGTTTAATGCTAAACCAGGCTGCCCAGGGCCCCATCCAACCTGGCCTTGAACACCTCCAGGGACGGGGCATCCACAATCAGAGTGAGCATTCTTTGAGAAATGTGAGACTTTTAGATGGAGTCTTGTATAGCAAACTAGACAGAAATTAGCTTTTGAAGAAAAAAGATGACCAGGGATACTGAGGAACAAGAAACTCTAGCTAAAAGCTGAGTGCAGCAGAAAGATTTGAAAAAGTATTAAATAAAATGAAAGATCTGAAGATATTTAGATTTCTATTTAGTCATCATATTGGTGAAAAGAGCATTCATGTTTTCATAGTTCTAATATTTAATCCTAAATTTGTGTCCTTAAATGACAAATGATTGTATCATGTGTCCATGCCAACCATGTTGTGTCTCCTAAGTTATTGTAAGAGTAAAAACGTACCAAGGCAGGCAAAAAATTTCTTGGAGAATAACTGTTTCATTGACTGATAACTGCTGTGAAAAAGGTAAATGTAAGTTACAAACTTACTGTCTTTCCCACCATCTTACTATATTTACTGTTTCTCTCAAATGTTGTATTGTATATGGTGTAGGAAAGATACATTCTTTCCCATTACTTGTTACTTATTCAAGTCTGCAGTCCTTAAGATACTGTATGCTTTGCTGAGTTTTAAGATTTGAGAAAGATTTTGAAATATGTTCACCAAAATCAATATATAACACATATTATAAAGGGATCAAAAAATATTTGGGACACTGAATTCAATATTTGACCTTTATTTTAGAGAGAGAGGAAGTGCCCTTGTTGTGAATGACTCAAACAGAGGTAATGCATGAGAAAAAAAAAAACAACAATCTGTAAGCATGCCTCTAACAAAAACTCTATAATTTTGTTTGGATCAAAATCTGTTGCCTAGCCCAAACAAGCAGAAACAACAACATATAAACTGTAAATAGATAGTTCTAAGATAAAGAAATAAAAAAGAGATGGATAAGCCAGTTGATGTATTACATGTAACTGTCCTTTATTGCTTATTATTGAGATATCAAATGGATGATTCTGGAATGCATAAGGAAGAGACTAGTGTTCCTATTTCTACATCTTTCTTTTTTTGTTTTAGTCAAATATTCACTTCTCAGAATCAAGACACTGCCACTAGTGTATCTTAGTTTGCGTAGAAATCAGCAGAGGCAGATCACTCTGGCTGCAGTCTTTACTGAACAGCAGAGTAATAAGTGGTTACAGGTCAAATTTGGAATTATCAGTGCACTTTGAATTTTCCTTTTCTGGAAATAAAGCAGCTTGTTTGTTTTCTGATGACATCTGTCTGTGTTCTAATGGGTAGATATATGATTGAAGATTACTTCTGGCTTAGCCAGGCTAAACTTTGGTCCCCCTAATTAGCAGTAGGATTTGTAATCAAACAAATTTTGAAGCATCAGCACTTTTTGCTATACAGAGTAGCCTTCATGGTAGATTTCCTCATTGTGCGCTCTGGGACTTCTGTCCTATTTCAACTAAAACAGCCAACAGTAGTACTTTTACATTTAATTATTTTTTTTTTTCCTAAAAGTTTTTTTCTAAAAGATGAATATGAAACATGAGATATTACAAGAAATATTTTTAATAGTGCTTGATTACAAAAAGTGTCACTGAGAATTATGGCCAAATTTTGAACAAGAACTTCATGAATTAAAGTAATAAGAACAAAATATTTCTACTTCTTGATTCTCCTTGACAGTCAGAGACCATGAATAATATCAACCCCAAACACAAGTAGATACATAAGTAACATCGTATGTTACTTATCGTAAGTACATAAGTAGATACGTAAGTAACAAGTAGAAACATAAGTAACATCGGAGTTTTCTGTCATTTTTTATTTCAACAAAAATATTGGCTTTGGAGAATACTATTTCCATTGGTGCCAACATTATCAAGGGGAGGAGGGATCAACTGTAATGCCGATTAGCAGAATCTCCAATGAAGTGTAGAATGCAGTCAAATAAAACCCTCTGTTTCCATGACAAAAAGAGTGGGAATTTACATCTAGATGAAAATATACTTGAAAGTGAAGTCTGAAATAATTACTCACTTTAAAAGCCATGATAAAATACTTTTGTATCAAGAATGTCAGGTGCCATTGAAACTGATAACAAAGGCACAAGTGTCTGACTTTAGTATTCACTTGAAAATCACTTCAGATTTAAATTATAAGATAAAAGACAAATTAAAATTGAGGGCTGCATCATTATCCTTTTGATAACTCCAACATTAAAAGGCAGAGGAAAAATAACCTTCAGTAAGCATACGTTCCTTAAGTTTGCTTACAGTTTGTGATAAAGTGGTGATCCACTTGGAATGGAAGCAAAAATCACTCTCTTAACCTAACGTTACAAGTACCAGGACACAGCAGCCTGTGGGAAAGAACAATCAGTTAAACAACATATTTGTTT